>NW_026734693.1:0-259535 GCF_949786415.1 Peromyscus eremicus | reverse complement strand
TCAGCAAGCTCACATTTCGAACCCCATAGGAAACACAGTAGAGTAGATGAGTGCATTTTTCTCAAAAGCAGAGTGTGTTGCTTGTAAGGCGAGATAGCGTTTGTTTCCCAGTCCTAAATGGAGTTGAAATACACATGCAGTTTCTGGTCCTACGAGCAAGAGTTGTTTTCTGGTAAGAAGAGTCACTATTGCGCTCCCTTTGCCATACACAGTGCAAATAGCCCTCGCGTCTCTTCCCAGCAAGTACAGTGTATTTGACTGAAGAGGAGCTACTGTTCTTGTCAGTTTCCTAAGCAGAATTGAACTAGATATGGCCCTGTATGTAGGAAGCACAGTTCTTTTGTTATGAGCAATCTCTCTGTTCTGGCCCTCTAGGAAACACAGTAGAGTAGAAGACTGCTTTTTTCTCAAAAGCAGAGTGTGTTTCTTGTAAGGCGAGCTACCGTTTGTTTCCCAGTCCTAAATGGAGTTGAATCACATGCAGTTTCTAATCCTACGAGCAAGAGTTCTTTTATGGTAAGAATAGTCACTATTGCGCTGCCATTGCCATACACGGGACAAATAGCACTGGTATCTGTTCCCAGCAAGTACGGTGTATAGGACTGAAGAGGATCTACTGTTCATGTCAGGTTCCTAAGCAGAATTGAAGTAGATATGGCCGTGTGTGTAGGAAGCATAGTTCTTTTGTTCAGAGCAAGCTCACTGTTCGGACCCTATGGGAAACACAGTAGAGTAGAAGAGTGCTCTTTTTCAAAAGCAGAGTGTTTTTCTTGTAAGGCAAGCTAGCGTTTGTTTCCCAGTCCAAAATGGAGTTGAATCACATGCAGTTTTTGGTCCTACCAGCAAGAGTTGTTTTCTGGTAAGGAAAGTCACTATTGCGCTCCCTTTGCCATACACAGTGCAAATAGCACTCGGGTCTGTTTCTAGCAAGTACAGTGTATTGGACTGAAGAGGAGCTACTGTTCTTGTCAGTTTCCTAAGCAGAGTTGAACTAGATACAGCCCGTGTGTTTAGGAAGCACAATTCTTTTGTTCTGAGCAAGCTCACTGTTCGGACCCCATAGGAAACACAGTAGAGTAGAAGAGTGCTCTTTTCTCAAAAGCACAGTGTGTTTCTTGTAAGGCGAGCTAGCGTTTGTTTCCCAGTCCTAAATGGAGTTGAATCACATGCAGTTTCTGGACCTACGAGCAAGAGTTGTTTTCTGGTAAGGAAAGTCACTATTGCGCTCCCATTGCCTTACAGAGTGCAAATAGCACTTGCGTCTGTTCTCAGCATGTACAGTGTATTGGACTGAAAACGATCTATTGTTCTTGTCAGTTTCCTAAGCAGAATTGAACTAGATATGGCCGTGTATGTAGGAAGCACAGTTCTTTTGTTCTGAGCTTTCTCCCATTTCGAACCCCATAGGAAACGCAGTAGAGTAGAAGAGTGCATTTTTCTCAAAAGCAGAGTTTGTTGCTTGTAAGGCGAGATAGCGTTTGTTTCCCAGTCCTAAATGGAGTTGAAATACACATGCAGTTTCTGGTCCTACGAGCAAGAGTTGTTTTCTCGTAAGAAGAGTCACTATTGTGCTCCCTTTGCCATACACAGTACAAATAGCCCTCGCGTCTCTTCCCAGCAAGTACAGTGTATTGGACTGAAGAGGAACTACTGTTCTTGTCAGTTTCCTAAGCAGAACTGAACTACATATGGCCCGTGTGTGTAGGAAGCACTGTTCTTTTGTTCTGAGCAAGCTCACTGTTTGGACCCCATAGGAAACACAGTAGAGTAGAAGAGTGCTCTTTTCTCAAAAGCAGAGTGTGTTTCTTGTAAGGCGAGCTAGCATTTGTTTCCCAGTTCTAAATGGTGTTGAATCACATGCAGTTTTTGGTCCTACCAGCAAGAGTTGTTTTCTGGTAAGGAAAGTCACTATTGTGCTCCCATTGCCATACACAGTGCAAATAGCACTCGCGTCTGTTCCCAGCAAGTACAGTGTATTGGACTGAAGAGGAGCTACTGTTCTTGTCAGTTTCCTAAGCAGAATTGAACTAGGTATGGCCCATGTGTGTAGGAAGCACAGTTCTTTTGTTCTGAGCAAGCTCACTGTTGGAACCCATAGGAAACACAGTAGAGTAGAAGAGTGCTCTTTTCTCAAAAGCAGAGTGTGTTTCTTGTAAGGCGAGCTAGCGTTTGTTTCCCAATCCTAAATGGAGTTGAATCACATGCAGTTTCTGGTCCTACGAGCATGAGTTGTTTTCTGGTAAGAAGAGTCACTATTGCGCTCCCATTGCCATACACAGTACAAATAGCACTGGCGTCTGTACCCAGCATGTACAGTGTATTGGACTGAAGAGGATCTACTGTTCTTGTCAGGTTCCTAAGCAGAGTTTAACTAGATATGGCCCATGTGTGTAGGAAACACAGTTCTTTTGTACTCAGCAAGCTCACTGTTCTGGCCCTATAGGAAACACAGTAGAGTAGAAGTGTTCTCTTTTCTCAAAAGCAGAGTGTGTTTCTTGTAAGTCGAGCTAGCGTTTGTTTCCCAGTCCTAAATGGAATTGAATCACATGCAGTTTCTGGTCCTACGAGCAAGAGTTGTTTTCTGGTAGAAGAGTCACTATTGTGCTCCCATTGCCATACACAGTGCAAATAGCACTGGCGTCTGTACCCAGCATGTACAGTGCATTGGACTTTAGAGGTTCTACACTTCTTGTCAGTTTCCTAAGCAGAATTGAACTAGATATGGCCCGTGTGTGTAGGAAGGACAGTTCTTTTGTTCTGAGCAAGCTCACTGTTCTAGCCCTATAGGAAACACAGTAGAGTAGAAGAGTGCTCTTTTCTCAAAAGCAGAGTGTGTTTCTTGTAAGGCGAGCTAGCGTTTGTTTCCCAGTCCTAAATTGAGTTGAATCACATGCAGTTTCTGGTCCTAAGAGCAAGAGTTTTTTCTGGTAATAAGAGTCACTATTGTGCTCCCATTGTCATACACAGGGCAAATAGCACTGGCCTCTGTTCTCAGCATGTACAGTGTATTGCACTGAAGAGGATCTACTGTTCTTGTCAGGTTCCTAAGCAGAGTTGAACTAGATATGGCCCATGTGTGTAGGAAGCACAGTTCTTTTGTACTCAGCAAGGTCACTGTTCTGGCCCTATAGGAAACACAGTAGAGAAGAAGAGTGCTGTTTCCTCAAAAGCAGAGTGTGTTTCTTGTAAGGCGAGCTAGCGTTTGTTTCCCAGTCCTAAATGGAGTTGAATCACATGCAGTTTCCGTTCCTACGAGCAAGACTTGTTTTCTGGTAAGGAAAGTCACTATTGTGCTCCCATTGCCATACACAGTGCAAATAGCACTCGCGTCTGTTCCCAGCAAGTACAGTGTATTGGACTGAAGAGGATCTACTGTTCTTGTCAGTTTCCTACGCAGAATTGAACTAGATATGGCCCGTGTGTGTAGGAAGCACAGTTCTTTTGTTCTGTGCAAGCTCACTGTTGGACCCCATAGGAAACACAGTAGAGTAGAAGAGTGCTCTTTTCTCAAAAGCAGAGTGTGTTTCTTGTAAGGCGAGCTAGCGTTTGTTTCCCAGTCCTCAATGGAGTTGAATCACATGCAGTTTCCGGTCCTAAGAACAAGAGTTGTTTTCTGGTAAGAAGAGTCACTATTGCGCTCCCATTGCCATACACAGTACAAATAGCACTGGCGTCTGTACACAGCATGTACAGTGTATTAGACTGAAGAGGATCTACTGTTCTTGTCAGGTCCCTAAGCAGCGTTGATCTAGATATGGCCCATGTGTGTAGGAAGCACAGTTCTTTTGTACTCAGCAAGCTCACATTTCGAACCCCATAGGAAACACAGTAGAGTAGATGAGTGCATTTTTCTCAAAAGCAGAGTGTGTTGCTTGTAAGGCGAGATAGCGTTTGTTTCCCAGTCCTAAATGGAGTTGAAATACACATGCAGTTTCTGGTCCTACGAGCAAGAGTTGTTTTCTGGTAAGAAGAGTCACTATTGCGCTCCCTTTGCCATACACAGTGCAAATAGCCCTCGCGTCTCTTCCCAGCAAGTACAGTGTATTTGACTGAAGAGGAGCTACTGTTCTTGTCAGTTTCCTAAGCAGAATTGAACTAGATATGGCCCTGTATGTAGGAAGCACAGTTCTTTTGTTATGAGCAATCTCTCTGTTCTGGCCCTCTAGGAAACACAGTAGAGTAGAAGACTGCTTTTTTCTCAAAAGCAGAGTGTGTTTCTTGTAAGGCGAGCTACCGTTTGTTTCCCAGTCCTAAATGGAGTTGAATCACATGCAGTTTCTAATCCTACGAGCAAGAGTTCTTTTATGGTAAGAATAGTCACTATTGCGCTGCCATTGCCATACACGGGACAAATAGCACTGGTATCTGTTCCCAGCAAGTACGGTGTATAGGACTGAAGAGGATCTACTGTTCATGTCAGGTTCCTAAGCAGAATTGAAGTAGATATGGCCGTGTGTGTAGGAAGCATAGTTCTTTTGTTCAGAGCAAGCTCACTGTTCGGACCCTATGGGAAACACAGTAGAGTAGAAGAGTGCTCTTTTTCAAAAGCAGAGTGTTTTTCTTGTAAGGCAAGCTAGCGTTTGTTTCCCAGTCCAAAATGGAGTTGAATCACATGCAGTTTTTGGTCCTACCAGCAAGAGTTGTTTTCTGGTAAGGAAAGTCACTATTGCGCTCCCTTTGCCATACACAGTGCAAATAGCACTCGGGTCTGTTTCTAGCAAGTACAGTGTATTGGACTGAAGAGGAGCTACTGTTCTTGTCAGTTTCCTAAGCAGAGTTGAACTAGATACAGCCCGTGTGTTTAGGAAGCACAATTCTTTTGTTCTGAGCAAGCTCACTGTTCGGACCCCATAGGAAACACAGTAGAGTAGAAGAGTGCTCTTTTCTCAAAAGCACAGTGTGTTTCTTGTAAGGCGAGCTAGCGTTTGTTTCCCAGTCCTAAATGGAGTTGAATCACATGCAGTTTCTGGACCTACGAGCAAGAGTTGTTTTCTGGTAAGGAAAGTCACTATTGCGCTCCCATTGCCTTACAGAGTGCAAATAGCACTTGCGTCTGTTCTCAGCATGTACAGTGTATTGGACTGAAAACGATCTATTGTTCTTGTCAGTTTCCTAAGCAGAATTGAACTAGATATGGCCGTGTATGTAGGAAGCACAGTTCTTTTGTTCTGAGCTTTCTCCCATTTCGAACCCCATAGGAAACGCAGTAGAGTAGAAGAGTGCATTTTTCTCAAAAGCAGAGTTTGTTGCTTGTAAGGCGAGATAGCGTTTGTTTCCCAGTCCTAAATGGAGTTGAAATACACATGCAGTTTCTGGTCCTACGAGCAAGAGTTGTTTTCTCGTAAGAAGAGTCACTATTGTGCTCCCTTTGCCATACACAGTACAAATAGCCCTCGCGTCTCTTCCCAGCAAGTACAGTGTATTGGACTGAAGAGGAACTACTGTTCTTGTCAGTTTCCTAAGCAGAACTGAACTACATATGGCCCGTGTGTGTAGGAAGCACTGTTCTTTTGTTCTGAGCAAGCTCACTGTTTGGACCCCATAGGAAACACAGTAGAGTAGAAGAGTGCTCTTTTCTCAAAAGCAGAGTGTGTTTCTTGTAAGGCGAGCTAGCATTTGTTTCCCAGTTCTAAATGGTGTTGAATCACATGCAGTTTTTGGTCCTACCAGCAAGAGTTGTTTTCTGGTAAGGAAAGTCACTATTGTGCTCCCATTGCCATACACAGTGCAAATAGCACTCGCGTCTGTTCCCAGCAAGTACAGTGTATTGGACTGAAGAGGAGCTACTGTTCTTGTCAGTTTCCTAAGCAGAATTGAACTAGGTATGGCCCATGTGTGTAGGAAGCACAGTTCTTTTGTTCTGAGCAAGCTCACTGTTGGAACCCATAGGAAACACAGTAGAGTAGAAGAGTGCTCTTTTCTCAAAAGCAGAGTGTGTTTCTTGTAAGGCGAGCTAGCGTTTGTTTCCCAATCCTAAATGGAGTTGAATCACATGCAGTTTCTGGTCCTACGAGCATGAGTTGTTTTCTGGTAAGAAGAGTCACTATTGCGCTCCCATTGCCATACACAGTACAAATAGCACTGGCGTCTGTACCCAGCATGTACAGTGTATTGGACTGAAGAGGATCTACTGTTCTTGTCAGGTTCCTAAGCAGAGTTTAACTAGATATGGCCCATGTGTGTAGGAAACACAGTTCTTTTGTACTCAGCAAGCTCACTGTTCTGGCCCTATAGGAAACACAGTAGAGTAGAAGTGTTCTCTTTTCTCAAAAGCAGAGTGTGTTTCTTGTAAGTCGAGCTAGCGTTTGTTTCCCAGTCCTAAATGGAATTGAATCACATGCAGTTTCTGGTCCTACGAGCAAGAGTTGTTTTCTGGTAGAAGAGTCACTATTGTGCTCCCATTGCCATACACAGTGCAAATAGCACTGGCGTCTGTACCCAGCATGTACAGTGCATTGGACTTTAGAGGTTCTACACTTCTTGTCAGTTTCCTAAGCAGAATTGAACTAGATATGGCCCGTGTGTGTAGGAAGGACAGTTCTTTTGTTCTGAGCAAGCTCACTGTTCTAGCCCTATAGGAAACACAGTAGAGTAGAAGAGTGCTCTTTTCTCAAAAGCAGAGTGTGTTTCTTGTAAGGCGAGCTAGCGTTTGTTTCCCAGTCCTAAATTGAGTTGAATCACATGCAGTTTCTGGTCCTAAGAGCAAGAGTTTTTTCTGGTAATAAGAGTCACTATTGTGCTCCCATTGTCATACACAGGGCAAATAGCACTGGCCTCTGTTCTCAGCATGTACAGTGTATTGCACTGAAGAGGATCTACTGTTCTTGTCAGGTTCCTAAGCAGAGTTGAACTAGATATGGCCCATGTGTGTAGGAAGCACAGTTCTTTTGTACTCAGCAAGCTCACTGTTCTGGCCCTATAGGAAACACAGTAGAGAAGAAGAGTGCTGTTTCCTCAAAAGCAGAGTGTGTTTCTTGTAAGGCGAGCTAGCGTTTGTTTCCCAGTCCTAAATGGAGTTGAATCACATGCAGTTTCCGTTCCTACGAGCAAGACTTGTTTTCTGGTAAGGAAAGTCACTATTGTGCTCCCATTGCCATACACAGTGCAAATAGCACTCGCGTCTGTTCCCAGCAAGTACAGTGTATTGGACTGAAGAGGATCTACTGTTCTTGTCAGTTTCCTACGCAGAATTGAACTAGATATGGCCCGTGTGTGTAGGAAGCACAGTTCTTTTGTTCTGTGCAAGCTCACTGTTGGACCCCATAGGAAACACAGTAGAGTAGAAGAGTGCTCTTTTCTCAAAAGCAGAGTGTGTTTCTTGTAAGGCGAGCTAGCGTTTGTTTCCCAGTCCTCAATGGAGTTGAATCACATGCAGTTTCCGGTCCTAAGAACAAGAGTTGTTTTCTGGTAAGAAGAGTCACTATTGCGCTCCCATTGCCATACACAGTACAAATAGCACTGGCGTCTGTACACAGCATGTACAGTGTATTAGACTGAAGAGGATCTACTGTTCTTGTCAGGTCCCTAAGCAGAGTTGATCTAGATATGGCCCATGTGTGTAGGAAGCACAGTTCTTTTGTACTCAGCAAGCTCACATTTCGAACCCCATAGGAAACACAGTAGAGTAGATGAGTGCATTTTTCTCAAAAGCAGAGTGTGTTGCTTGTAAGGCGAGATAGCGTTTGTTTCCCAGTCCTAAATGGAGTTGAAATACACATGCAGTTTCTGGTCCTACGAGCAAGAGTTGTTTTCTGGTAAGAAGAGTCACTATTGCGCTCCCTTTGCCATACACAGTGCAAATAGCCCTCGCGTCTCTTCCCAGCAAGTACAGTGTATTTGACTGAAGAGGAGCTACTGTTCTTGTCAGTTTCCTAAGCAGAATTGAACTAGATATGGCCCTGTATGTAGGAAGCACAGTTCTTTTGTTATGAGCAATCTCTCTGTTCTGGCCCTCTAGGAAACACAGTAGAGTAGAAGACTGCTTTTTTCTCAAAAGCAGAGTGTGTTTCTTGTAAGGCGAGCTACCGTTTGTTTCCCAGTCCTAAATGGAGTTGAATCACATGCAGTTTCTAATCCTACGAGCAAGAGTTCTTTTATGGTAAGAATAGTCACTATTGCGCTGCCATTGCCATACACGGGACAAATAGCACTGGTATCTGTTCCCAGCAAGTACGGTGTATAGGACTGAAGAGGATCTACTGTTCATGTCAGGTTCCTAAGCAGAATTGAAGTAGATATGGCCGTGTGTGTAGGAAGCATAGTTCTTTTGTTCAGAGCAAGCTCACTGTTCGGACCCTATGGGAAACACAGTAGAGTAGAAGAGTGCTCTTTTTCAAAAGCAGAGTGTTTTTCTTGTAAGGCAAGCTAGCGTTTGTTTCCCAGTCCAAAATGGAGTTGAATCACATGCAGTTTTTGGTCCTACCAGCAAGAGTTGTTTTCTGGTAAGGAAAGTCACTATTGCGCTCCCTTTGCCATACACAGTGCAAATAGCACTCGGGTCTGTTTCTAGCAAGTACAGTGTATTGGACTGAAGAGGAGCTACTGTTCTTGTCAGTTTCCTAAGCAGAGTTGAACTAGATACAGCCCGTGTGTTTAGGAAGCACAATTCTTTTGTTCTGAGCAAGCTCACTGTTCGGACCCCATAGGAAACACAGTAGAGTAGAAGAGTGCTCTTTTCTCAAAAGCACAGTGTGTTTCTTGTAAGGCGAGCTAGCGTTTGTTTCCCAGTCCTAAATGGAGTTGAATCACATGCAGTTTCTGGACCTACGAGCAAGAGTTGTTTTCTGGTAAGGAAAGTCACTATTGCGCTCCCATTGCCTTACAGAGTGCAAATAGCACTTGCGTCTGTTCTCAGCATGTACAGTGTATTGGACTGAAAACGATCTATTGTTCTTGTCAGTTTCCTAAGCAGAATTGAACTAGATATGGCCGTGTATGTAGGAAGCACAGTTCTTTTGTTCTGAGCTTTCTCCCATTTCGAACCCCATAGGAAACGCAGTAGAGTAGAAGAGTGCATTTTTCTCAAAAGCAGAGTTTGTTGCTTGTAAGGCGAGATAGCGTTTGTTTCCCAGTCCTAAATGGAGTTGAAATACACATGCAGTTTCTGGTCCTACGAGCAAGAGTTGTTTTCTCGTAAGAAGAGTCACTATTGTGCTCCCTTTGCCATACACAGTACAAATAGCCCTCGCGTCTCTTCCCAGCAAGTACAGTGTATTGGACTGAAGAGGAACTACTGTTCTTGTCAGTTTCCTAAGCAGAACTGAACTACATATGGCCCGTGTGTGTAGGAAGCACTGTTCTTTTGTTCTGAGCAAGCTCACTGTTTGGACCCCATAGGAAACACAGTAGAGTAGAAGAGTGCTCTTTTCTCAAAAGCAGAGTGTGTTTCTTGTAAGGCGAGCTAGCATTTGTTTCCCAGTTCTAAATGGTGTTGAATCACATGCAGTTTTTGGTCCTACCAGCAAGAGTTGTTTTCTGGTAAGGAAAGTCACTATTGTGCTCCCATTGCCATACACAGTGCAAATAGCACTCGCGTCTGTTCCCAGCAAGTACAGTGTATTGGACTGAAGAGGAGCTACTGTTCTTGTCAGTTTCCTAAGCAGAATTGAACTAGGTATGGCCCATGTGTGTAGGAAGCACAGTTCTTTTGTTCTGAGCAAGCTCACTGTTGGAACCCATAGGAAACACAGTAGAGTAGAAGAGTGCTCTTTTCTCAAAAGCAGAGTGTGTTTCTTGTAAGGCGAGCTAGCGTTTGTTTCCCAATCCTAAATGGAGTTGAATCACATGCAGTTTCTGGTCCTACGAGCATGAGTTGTTTTCTGGTAAGAAGAGTCACTATTGCGCTCCCATTGCCATACACAGTACAAATAGCACTGGCGTCTGTACCCAGCATGTACAGTGTATTGGACTGAAGAGGATCTACTGTTCTTGTCAGGTTCCTAAGCAGAGTTTAACTAGATATGGCCCATGTGTGTAGGAAACACAGTTCTTTTGTACTCAGCAAGCTCACTGTTCTGGCCCTATAGGAAACACAGTAGAGTAGAAGTGTTCTCTTTTCTCAAAAGCAGAGTGTGTTTCTTGTAAGTCGAGCTAGCGTTTGTTTCCCAGTCCTAAATGGAATTGAATCACATGCAGTTTCTGGTCCTACGAGCAAGAGTTGTTTTCTGGTAGAAGAGTCACTATTGTGCTCCCATTGCCATACACAGTGCAAATAGCACTGGCGTCTGTACCCAGCATGTACAGTGCATTGGACTTTAGAGGTTCTACACTTCTTGTCAGTTTCCTAAGCAGAATTGAACTAGATATGGCCCGTGTGTGTAGGAAGGACAGTTCTTTTGTTCTGAGCAAGCTCACTGTTCTAGCCCTATAGGAAACACAGTAGAGTAGAAGAGTGCTCTTTTCTCAAAAGCAGAGTGTGTTTCTTGTAAGGCGAGCTAGCGTTTGTTTCCCAGTCCTAAATTGAGTTGAATCACATGCAGTTTCTGGTCCTAAGAGCAAGAGTTTTTTCTGGTAATAAGAGTCACTATTGTGCTCCCATTGTCATACACAGGGCAAATAGCACTGGCCTCTGTTCTCAGCATGTACAGTGTATTGCACTGAAGAGGATCTACTGTTCTTGTCAGGTTCCTAAGCAGAGTTGAACTAGATATGGCCCATGTGTGTAGGAAGCACAGTTCTTTTGTACTCAGCAAGGTCACTGTTCTGGCCCTATAGGAAACACAGTAGAGAAGAAGAGTGCTGTTTCCTCAAAAGCAGAGTGTGTTTCTTGTAAGGCGAGCTAGCGTTTGTTTCCCAGTCCTAAATGGAGTTGAATCACATGCAGTTTCCGTTCCTACGAGCAAGAGTTGTTTTCTGGTAAGGAAAGTCACTATTGTGCTCCCATTGCCATACACAGTGCAAATAGCACTCGCGTCTGTTCCCAGCAAGTACAGTGTATTGGACTGAAGAGGATCTACTGTTCTTGTCAGTTTCCTACGCAGAATTGAACTAGATATGGCCCGTGTGTGTAGGAAGCACAGTTCTTTTGTTCTGTGCAAGCTCACTGTTGGACCCCATAGGAAACACAGTAGAGTAGAAGAGTGCTCTTTTCTCAAAAGCAGAGTGTGTTTCTTGTAAGGCGAGCTAGCGTTTGTTTCCCAGTCCTCAATGGAGTTGAATCACATGCAGTTTCCGGTCCTAAGAACAAGAGTTGTTTTCTGGTAAGAAGAGTCACTATTGCGCTCCCATTGCCATACACAGTACAAATAGCACTGGCGTCTGTACACAGCATGTACAGTGTATTAGACTGAAGAGGATCTACTGTTCTTGTCAGGTCCCTAAGCAGAGTTGATCTAGATATGGCCCATGTGTGTAGGAAGCACAGTTCTTTTGTACTCAGCAAGCTCACATTTCGAACCCCATAGGAAACACAGTAGAGTAGAAGAGTGCATTTTTCTCAAAAGCAGAGTGTGTTGCTTGTAAGGCGAGATAGCGTTTGTTTCCCAGTCCTAAATGGAGTTGAAATACACATGCAGTTTCTGGTCCTACGAGCAAGAGTTGTTTTCTGGTAAGAAGAGTCACTATTGCGCTCCCTTTGCCATACACAGTGCAAATAGCCCTCGCGTCTCTTCCCAGGAAGTACAGTGTATTTGACTGAAGAGGAGCTACTGTTCTTGTCAGTTTCTGAAGCAGAGTTGAACTAGATATGGCCCATGTGTGTAGGAAGCACAGTTCTTTTGTTCTGAGCAAGCTCACTATTCTGACCCTATAGGAAACACAGTAGAGTAGAAGAGTGCTCTTTTCTCAAAAGCAGAGTGTTTTTCTTATAAAGTGAGCTAGCGTTTGTTTCCCAGTTCGAAATGGAGTTGAATCACATGCAGTTTCTGTTCCTAAGAGCAAGAGTTGTTTTCTGGTAAGAAGAGTCACTATTGTGCTCCCATTATCATACACAGGGCAAATAGCACTGGCGTCTGTTCCCAGCAAGTACAGTGTATGAGACGGAAGAGGAGCTACTGTTCTTGTCAGTTTCCTAAGCAGAGTTGAACAAGATATGGCCCGTGTACGTAGGAAGCAAAATTCTTTTGTTCTGAGCAAGCTCACTGTTCGGACCCCATAGGAAACAGTGTAGAGTAGAAGAGTGCTCTTTTCTCAAAAGCAGAGTGAGTTTCTCGTAAGGGGAGGTAGTGTTTGTTTCCCAGTCAGAAATGGAGTTGAATCACATGCAGTTTCTGGTCCTACGAGCTAGAGTTGTTTTCTGGTAAGGAATCACTATTGTGCTCCCATTGCCATACACAGTGCAAATAGCACTCGCGTCTGTTCCCAGCAAGTACAGTGTATTGGACTGAAGAGGAGCTACTGTTCTTGTCAGTTTCCTAAGCAGAGTTGAACTAGATATGGCCAGTGTGTGTAGGAAGCACAGTTCTTTTGTTCTGAGCAAGCTCACTGTTCTGGTCCCATAGGAAAAACAGTAGAGTAGAAGAGTGCTCTTTTCTCAAAAGCAGAGTGTGTTTCTTGTAAGGCGAGCTAGCGTTTGTTTCCCTTCTTAAATGGAGTTGAATACCATGCAGTTTCTGGTCCTACAAGCAAGAGTTGATTTCTGGTAAGAAGAGTCACTATTGCACTCCCATTGACATACACAGGGCAAATAGCACTCCCGTCTGTCCCCAGCATGTAAAGTGTATTGGACTGAAGAGAATCTACTGTTCTTCTCAGGTTCCTAAGCAGAATTGAACTAGATATGGCCGTGTGTGTAGGAAGCACAGTTCTTTTGTTCTTAGCAAGCTCTTTGTTCGGACGCCATAGGAAAAACAGTAGAGTATGAGAGTGCTCTTTTCTCAAAAGCAGAGTGTGTTTCTTGTAAGGCGAGCTAGCGTTTGTTTCCCAGTCCTAAATGGAGTTGAATCACATGCAGTTTCTTGTCCTACGAGCAAGAGTTGTTTTCTGGTAAGAAGAGTCACTATTGCGCTCCCATATTCGTACACAGGGCAAATAGCACAGGTGTCGGTTCCCAGCATGTACAGTGTATTGGACTGAAGAGGAGCTACTGTTCTTGTCAGTTTCCTAAGCAGAATTGATCTAGATATGGCCGTGTGTGTAGGAAGCACAGTTCTTTTGTTCTGAGCAAGCTCACTGTTCTGACCATATAGGAAACACAGTAGAGCAGAAGCGTGCTCTTTTCTCAAAAGCAGAGTCTGTTTCTTGTAAGGCGAGCTAGCATTTATTTCACAGTTCTAAATGGAGTTGAATCACATGCAGTTTTCGGTCCTGCAAGCAAGAGTTGTTTTCTGGTAAGGAAAGTCACAATTGAGTTCCCATTACCATACACAGTGTAAATAGCACTCGCGTCTGTTCCCAGCAAGTACAGTATATTGGACTGAAAAGGAGCTACTGTTCTTGTCAGTTTCCTAAGCAGAGTTGAATTAGATATGGCCCGTGTGTGTAAGAAGCACAGTTCTTTTGTTCTGAGCAAGCTCACTGTTCAGACCCCATAGGAAACACAGTAGAGTAGAAGAGTGCTCTTTTCTCAAAAGCAGAGTGTGTTTCTTATCAGGAGAGCTAGTGTTTGTTTCCCAGTCAGAAATGGAGTTGAATCACATGCAGTTTCTGGTCCTACGAGCAAGAGTTATTTTTCTGGTAAGAAGAGTCACTATTGCGCTCCCATTTTCATACACAGGGCAAATAGCACACGCGTCTGTTCCCAGCAAGTACAGTGTATTGGACTGAAGAGGAGCTACTGTTCTTGTCAGTTTCCTAAGCAGAATTGAACTAGATATGGCCGTGTGTGTAGGAAGCACAGTTCTTTTTTTCTGAGCAAGCTCACTGTTCGGACCCCATAGGAAATACAGTAAAGTAGAAGAGTGCTCTTTTCTCAAAATCAGAGTTTGTTTCTTGTAAGGCGAGCTAGCGTTTATTTTCCAGTTCTAAATGGAGTTGAATCACATGCAGTTTTTGGTCCTACGAGCAAGATTTGTTTTCTTGTAAGAAAAGTGACTATTGCGCTCTCATTGTCATACAAAGGACAAATAGCACTGGCCTCTGTTCCCAGCAAGTACAGTGTATTGGACTGAAGAGGAGCTACTGTTCTTGTCAGTTTCCTAAGCAGAGTTGAACTAGATATGGCCCGTTTGTGTAGGAAGCACAGTTCATTTGTTCTGAGCAAGCTCACTGTTAGGACCCCATAGGAAACACAGTGGAGTAGAAGAGTGATCTTTTCTCAAAAGCAGAGTGTGTTTCTTGTAAGGCGAGCTAGCGTATTTTTCCCAGTCCTAAATGGAGTTGAATCCCATGTAGTTTCTGTTCCTACGAGCAAGAGTTGTTTTCTGGTAAGAAGAGTCACTATGGTGCTCCCATTGCTATACACAGTGCAAATAGCACTCGTGTCTGTTCCCAGGAAGTACCATGTATTGGACTGAAGAGGAGCTACTGTTCTTGTAAGTTTCCTAAGCAGAGTTGTACTAGATATGGCCCGTGAGTGTAGGAGGCACAGTTCTTTTGTTATGAGCAAGCTCACTCTTCGGACCCCGTAGGCAACACAGTAGAGTAGAAGAGTGCTCTTTTCTCAAAAGCAAAGTGTATTTCTTGTAAGGCGAGCTAGCGTTTGTTTCCCAGTCCTAAATGGAGTTGAATCACATACAGTTTCTGGTCCTACAAGCAAGAGTTGTTTTCTAGGAAGAAGAGTCACTATTGCACTCCCATTGTCATACACAGTGCAAATAGCACTGGCGACCGTTCCCAGCATTTACAGTGTATTGGACTGAAGAGAATCTACTGTTCTTGTCAGGTTCCTAAGCAGAATTGAACTAGATATGGCCGTGTGTAGGAAGCACAGTTCTTTTGTTCTGAGCAAGCTCACTGTTCGGACCCCATAGGAAACACAGTAGAGTAGAAGAGTGCTCTTTTCTCAAAAGCAGAGTGTGTTTCTTGTAAGGCGAGCTAGCGTTTGTTTCCCAGTTCTAAATGGAGTTTAATCACATGCAGTTTCTTATCCTACGAGCAAGAGTTTTTTTTCTGGTAAGAAGAGTCACTATTGCGCTCCCATTGTCATACACAGGGCAAATAGCACTGGTGTCGGTTCCCAGCATGTAAAGTGTATTGGACTGAAGAGAATCTACTCTTCTTGTCAGGTTCCTAAGCAGAATTGAACTAGATATGGCCGTGTGTAGGAAGCACAGTTCTTTTGTTCTGAGCAAGCTCACTGTTTGGACCCCATAGGAAACACAGTAGAGTAGAAGAGTGCTCTTTTCTCAAAAGCAGAGTGTGTTTCTTGTAAAAAGAGCTAGTGTTTGTTTCCCAGTCAGAAATGGAGTTGAATCCCATGCAGTTTCTGGTCCTATGAGCAAGAGTTGTTTTCTGGTAAGAAGAGTCACTATTGCACTCCCATTGTCATACACAGGGCAAATAGCACACGCATCTGTTTCCAGCAATTACAGTGTATTGGACTGAAGAGGAGCTCCAGTTCTTGTCAGTTTCCTAAGCAGAATTGAACTAGATATGGCCCGTGTGTAGGAAACACAGTTCTTTTGTTCTGAGCAAGCTCACTGTTCGGACCCCTTAGGAAACAAAGTAGAGTAGAAGAGTGCTCTTTTCTCAAAAGCAGAGTGTGTTTCTTGTAAGGCGAGCTAGCGTTAGTTTCCCAGTCCTAAATGGAGTTGAATCACATGCAGTTTCTTGTCCTACGAGCAAGAGTTGTTTTCTGGTAAGAAGAGTCACTATTGTGCTCCCATTGTCATACACAGGGCAAATAGCACTGATGTCGGTTCCCAGCATGTACAGTGTATTGGACTGAAGAGGATTTACTCTTCTTGTCAGTTTCCTAAGCAGAATTGAACTAGATATGGACCGTGTGTAGGAAGCACAGTTCTTTTGTTCTGAGCAATTTCACTGTTCTGGCCATATAGGAAACACAGTAGAGTAGAAGAGTGTTCTTTTCTGAAAAGCAGAGTCTGTTTCTTGTAAAGCGAGCTAGCGTTTATTTCCCAGTTCTAAATGGAGTTGAATCACATGCAGTTTTCGGTCCTACGAGCAAGAGATGTTTTCTGGTAAGGAAAGTCACTATTGAGTTCCCATTACCATACACAGTGCAAATAGCACTCGCGTCTGTTCCCAGCAAGTACAGTGTATTGGACTGAAGAGGAGCTACTGTTCTTGTCAGTTTCCTAAGTATAGTTGAACTAGATATGGCCCGTGTGTGTAGGAAGCATATTTCTTTTTTTCTGAACAAGCTCACTGTTCGGAAAACTTAGGAAACACAGTAGAGTAGAAGAGTGCTCTTTTCTCAAAAGCAGATTGTGTTCCTTGTAAGGTAAGCTAGCATTTCTTTCCCAGTCCTAAAAAGAGTTGAGACACATGCAGTTTTTGGTCCTATGAGCAAGAGTTATTTTCTGGTAAGGAAAGTCACTATTGCGCTCCCTTTGCCATACACAGTGCAAATAGCACTCGCGTCTGTTCCCAGCTAGTACAGTGTATTGGACTGAAGAGGAGCTACTGTTCTTGTCAGTTTCCTAAGCAGAGTTGAAGTAGATATGGCCTGTGTACTAGGAAGCACAGTTCTTTTGTTCTGAGCAAGCTCACTGTTCAGACCTCATAGAAAAGAGTGTAGAGAGGAAGAGTGCTCTTTTCTCAAAAGCAGAGAGTGTTTCTTGTAAGGCGAGCTAGTGTTTGTTTCCCAGTCCTAAATGGAGTTGAATCACATGCATTTCTGGTCCTACGAGCAAGAGTTGTTTTCTGGTAAGGAATCACTATTGCGCTCCCATTGCCATACACAGTGCAAATAGCACTCGCGTCTGTTCCCAGCAAGTACAGTGTATTGGACTGAAGAGGAGCTACTGTTCTTGTCAGTTTCCTAAGCACAGTTGAACTAGATATGGCTCATGTGTGTAGGAAGCAGAGTTCTTTTGTTCTGAGCAAGCTCACTGTTCAGACCCCATAGGAAACACAGTAGAGTAGAAGAGTGCTCTTTTCTCAAAAGCAGAGTGTGTTTCTTATAAGGCGAGCTAGCGTTTGTTTCCCACTCCTAAATGGAGTTGAATCCCATGCAGTTTCTGGTCCTCCGATCAAGAGTTGTTTTCTGGTAAGAAGAGTCACTATTGTGCTCCCATTTCCATACACAGTGCAAATAGCACTCGCGTCTGTTCCCAGCAAGTACAGTGTATTGGACTGAAGAGGAGCTACTGTTCTTGTCAGTTTCCTAAGCAGAGTTGAACAGGATATGGCACTTGTGTTTAGGAAGCACAGTTCTTTTGTTCTGAACAAGCTCACTGTTTGGAAGCCATAGGAAACACAGTAGAGAAGAAGAGTGTTCTTGTCAGTTTCCTAAGCAGAATTGACGTAGATATGGCCGTGTGTGTAGGAAGCACAGATCTTTTGTTCTGAGCAGGCTCACTGTTCTGGGCATATAGGAAACATAGTAGAGTAGAAGAGTGCTCTTTTCTCAAAAGCAGAGTGTGTTTCTTGTAAGGAGAGATAGCGTTTGTTTCCCAGTCCTAAATGGAGTTGAGTAACATGCAGTTTTTTTTTCCTACGAGCAAGAGTTGTTTTCTGGTAAGGAATGTCACTATTGCGCTCCCTTTGCCATTCTCAGTGCAAATAGCACTCGCGTCTGTTCCCAGCAAGTACAGTGTACTGGACTGAAAAGGAGCTACTGTTCTTGTCAGTTTCCTAAGCAGAGTTGAACTAGATATGGCTCGTCTGTGTAGGAAGCACAGTTCTTTTGTTCTGAGCAAGCTCACTGTTCAGACCCCATAGGAAACACAGTAGAGTATAAGAGTGCTCTTTTCTCAAAAGCAGAGTGTGTTTCTTGTAAGGCAAGCTAGCTTTTGTTTCCCAGTCCTAAATGTAGTTGAATCACATGCAGTTTTTGGTCCTACGTGAAAGAGTTGTTTTCTGGTAAGGAAAGTCACTATTGCACTACCATTGCCATACACAGTGCAAATAGCACTCGTGTCTGTTCCCAGCAATAACAGTGTATTGGACTGAAGAGGAGCTACTGTTCTTCTCAGTTTCCTAAGCAGAGTTGAACTAGATATGGCCCGTGTGTGTAGGAAGCAGAGTTCTTTTGTTCTGAGCAAGCGCACTGTTCGGACCCCATAGGAAACACAGTAGAGTAGAAGAGTGTCTTTTCTCAAAAGCAGAGTGCGTTTCTTGTAAGGCGAGCTAGCGATTGTTTCCCAGTCCTAAGTGGTGTTGAATCACTTGCAGATCTGTTCCTACGAGCAAGAGTTGTTTTCTGGTAAGAAGAGTCACTATTGTGCTCCCATTGTCATGCACAGGGCAAATAGCACTGGCGTCTGTTCCCAGCATGTAAAGTGTATTGGACTGAAGAGAATCTACTGTTTTTGTCAGGTTCCTAAGCAGAATTGAACTAGATATGGCCGTGTGTGTAGGAAGCACAGTTCTTTTGTTCTGAGCAAGCTCACTGTTCTGGCCATATAGGAAACACAGTAGAGTAGAAGAGTGCTCTTTTCTCAAAAGCAGAGTCTCTTTCTTGTAAGGCGAGCTAGCGATTATTTCCCAGTTCTAAATGGAGTTGAATCACATGCAGTTTTCGGTCCTACGAGCAAGAGTTGTTTTCTGGTAAGAAGAGTCACTATTGCTCTCCCATTGTCATACACAGGGCAAATAGCACTTGCGTCTGTTCCCAGCATGTAAAGTGTATTGGACTGAAGAGAATCTACTGTTCTTGTCAGGTTCCTAAGCAGAATTGAACTAGATAAGGCCCGTGTGTGTAGGAAGCACAGTTCTTTTGTTCTGAGCAAGCTCACTGTTTGGACCCCATAGGAAACACAGTAGAGTAGAAGAGTGCTCTTTTCTCAAAAGCAGAGTGTGTTTCTTGTAAGGCGAGCTAGCGTTTGTTTCCCAGTTCTAAATGGAGTTTAATCACATGCAGTTTCTTATCCTACGAGCAAATTTTTTTTTCTGGTAAGAAGAGTCACTATTGCGCTCCCATTGTCATGCACAGGGCAAATAGCACACGCATCTGTTTCCAGCAAGTACAGTGTATTGGACTGAAGAGGAGCTCCAGTTCTTGTCAGGTTCCTAAGCAGAATTGAACTAGATATGGCCCGTGTGTGTAGGAAGCACAGTTCTTTTGTTCTGAGCAAGCTCACTCTTCGGACCCCTTAGGAAACAAAGTAGAGTAGAAGAGTGCTCTTTTCTCAAAAGCAGAGTGTGTTTCTTGTAAGGCGAGCTAGCGTTTGTTTCCCAGTCCTAAATGGAGTTGAATCACATGCAGTTTCTTGTCCTACGAGCAAGAGTTGTTTTCTGGTAAGAAGAGTCACTATTGTGCTCCCATTGTCATACACAGGGCAAATAGCACTGATGTCGGTTCCCAGCATGTACAGTGTATTGGACTGAAGAGGATTTACTCTTCTTGTCAGTTTCCTAAGCAGAATTGAACTAGATATGGACCGTGTGTGTAGGAAGCACAGTTCTTTTGTTCTGAGCAATTTCACTGTTCTGGCCATATAGGAAACACAGTAGAGTAGAAGAGTGTTCTTTTCTGAAAAGCAGAGTCTGTTTCTTGTAAGGCGAGCTAGCGTTTATTTCCCAGTTCTAAATGGAGTTGAATCACATGCAGTTTTCGGTCCTACAAGCAAGAGTTGTTTTCTGGTAAGGAAAGTCACTATTGAGTTCCCATTACCATACACAGTGCAAATAGCACTCGCGTCTGTTCCCAGCAAGTACAGTGTATTGGACTGAAGAGGAGCTACTGTTTTGTCAGTTTCCTAAGTATAGTTGAACTAGATATGGCCCGTGTGTGTAGGAAGCATATTTCTTTTGTTCTGAACAAGCTCACTGTTCGGAAAACTTAGGAAACACACTAGAGTAGGAGAGTGCTCTTTTCTCAAAAGCAGATTGTGTTCCTTGTAAGGCGAGCTAGCATTTGTTTCCCAGTCCTAAAAAGAGTTGAGACACATGCAGTTTTTGGTCCTATGAGCAAGAGTTATTTTCTGGTAAGGAAAGTCACTATTGCGCTCCCTTTGCCATACACAGTGCAAATAGCACTCGCGTCTGTTCCCAGCTAGTACAGTGTATTGGACTGAAGAGGAGCTACTGTTCTTGTCAGTTTCCTAAGCAGAGTTGAAGTAGATATGGCCTGTGTACTAGGAAGCACAGTTCTTTTGTTCTGAGCAAGCTCACTGTTCGGACCTCATATAAAAGAGTGTAGAGAGGAAGAGTGCTCTTTTCTCAAAAGCAGAGAGTGTTTCTTGTAAGGCGAGCTAGTGTTTGTTTCCCAGTCCTAAATGGAGTTGAATCACATGCATTTCTGGTCCTACGAGCAAGAGTTGTTTTCTGGTAAGGAAAGTCACTATTGCGCTCCCATTGCCATACACAGTGCAAATAGCACTCGCGTCTGTTCCCAGCAAGTACAGTGTATTGGACTGAAGAGGAGCTACTGTTCTTGTCAGTTTCCTAAGCACAGTTGAACTAGTTATGGCTCGTGTGTGTAGGAAGCAGAGTTCTTTTGTTCTGAGCAAGCTCACTGTTCAGACCCCATAGGAAACACAGTAGAGTAGAAGAGTGCTCTTTTCTCAAAAGCAGAGTGTGTTTCTTATAAGGCGAGCTAGCGTTTGTTTCCCACTCCTAAATTGAATTGAATCCCATGCAGTTTCTGGTCCTCCGATCAAGAGTTGTTTTCTGGAAAAAGAGTCACTATTGCGCTCCCATTGCCATACACAGTGCAAATAGCACTCGCGTCTGTTCCCAGCAAGTACAGTGTATTGGACTGAAGAGGAGCTACTGTTCTTGTCAGTTTCCTAAGCAGAGTTGAACAGGATATGGCACTTGTGTTTAGGAAGCACAGTTCTTTTGTTCTGAACAAGCTCACTGTTTGGAAGCCATAGGAAACACAGTAGAGAAGAAGAGTGTTCTTTTCAGTTTCCTAAGCAGAATTGACGTAGATATGGCCGTTTGTGTAGGAAGCACAGTTCTTTTGTTCTGAGCAGGCTCACTGTTCTGGGCATATAGGAAACACAGTAGAGTAGAAGAGTGCTCTTTTCTCAAAAGCAGAGTGTGTTTCTTGTAAGGCGAGATAGCGTTTGTTTCCCAGTCCTAAATGGAGTTGAGTAACATGCAGTTTTTTTTTCCTACGAGCAAGAGTTGTTTTCTGGTAAGGAATGTCACTATTGCACTCCCATTGCCATTCTCAGGGCAAATAGCACTCGCGTCTGTTCCCAGCAAGTACAGTGTACTGGACTGAAAAGGAGCTACTGTTCTTGTCAGTTTCCTAAGCAGAGTTGAACTAGATATGGCTCGTCTGTGTAGGAAGCACAGTTCTTTTGTTCTGAGCAAGCTCACTGTTCAGACCCCATAGGAAACACAGTAGAGTATAAGAGTGCTCTTTTCTCAAAAGCAGAGTGTGTTTCTTGTAAGGCAAGCTAGCTTTTGTTTCCCAGTCCTAAATGTAGTTGAATCACATGCAGTTTTTGGTCCTACGTGAAAGAGTTGTTTTCTGGTAAGGAAAGTCACTATTGCACTACCATTGCCATACACAGTGCAAATAGCACTCGTGTCTGTTCCCAGCAATAACAGTGTATTGGACTGAAGAGGAGCTACTGTTCTTCTCAGTTTCCTAAGCAGAGTTGAACTAGATATGGCCCGTGTGTGTAGGAAGCAGAGTTCTTTTGTTCTGAGCAAGCGCACTGTTCGGACCCCATAGGAAACACAGTAGAGTAGAAGAGTGCCGTTTTCTCAAAAGCATAGTGTGTTTATTGTAAGGCGAGGTAGCGTTTATTTTCCAGTTCTACATGGAGTTGAATCACATGCAGTTTTTGGTCCTACGAGCAAGAGTTGTTTTCTTGTACGGAAAGTCACTATTGCGCTCCCATTGCCATACACAGTGCAAATAGCACTCGCATCTGTTCCCAGCAATTACAGTGTATTGGACTGAAGAGGAGCTACTGTTCTTGTCAGTTTCCTAAGCAGAGTTGAACTAGATATGGCCAGTGTGTGTAGGAAGCACAGTTCTTTTGTTCTGAGCAAGCTCACTGTTCGGACCCCATAGGAAACACAGTAGAGTAGAAGAGTGCTCTTTTTCAAAAGCAGAGTCTGTTTCTTGTAAGGCAAGCTAGCGTTTGTTTCCCATTCCTAAATGGAGTTGAATCACATGCAGTTTCTGGTCCTACGAGCAAGAGTTGTTTTCTGGTAAGAAGAGTCACTATTGCGCTCGCATTGTCGTACACAACGCAAATAGCACTGGCGTCCGTTCCCAGCATGTACAGTGTATTGGACTGAAGAGGATCTACTGTTCTTGTCAGTTTCCTAAGCACAATTGATGTAGATATGGCCGTGTGTGTAGGAAGCACAGTTCTTTTGTTCTGAGCAAGCTCACTTTTCTGGCCATATAGGAAACACAGTAGAGTAGAAGAGTGCTCGTTTCTCAAAAGCAGAGTCTGTTTCTTGTAAGACAATCTAGCGTTTATTTCCAAGTCCTAAAGGGAGTTGAATCACATGCAGTTTTTAGTCCTACGAGCAAGAGTTGCTTTCTGGTAAGGAAAGTCACTATTGCGCTCCCATTGCCATACACAGAGCAAATAGCTCTCGAATCTGTTCCCAACAATTACAGTGTATTGAACTGAAGAGGAGCTACTGTTCTTCTCAGTTTCCTAAGCACAGTTGAACTAGATATGGCCCGTGTGTGTAGGAAGCAGAGTTCTTTTGTTCTGAGCAAGCTCACTGTTCAGACCCCATAGGAAACACAGTAGAGTAGAAGAGTGCTCTTTTCCAAAAGCAGAGTGTGTTTCTTATAAGGCGAGCTAGCGTTTGTTTCCCTCTCCTAAATGGAGTTGAATCCCATGCAGTTTCTGGTCCTAAGATCAAGAGTTGTTTTCTGGTAAGAAGAGTCACTATTGTGCTCCCATTGCCATACACAGTGCAAATAGCACTCGCGTCTGTTCCCAGCAAGTACAGTGTATTGGACTGAAGAGGAGCTACTGTTCTTGTCAGTTTCCTAAGCAGAGTTGAACAGGATATGGCACTTGTGTTTAGGAAGCACAGTTCTTTTGTTCTGAACAAGCTCTCTGTTTGGAAGCAATAGGAAACACAGTAGAGAAGAAGAGTGTTCTTGTCAGTTTCCTAAGCAGAATTGATGTAGATATGGCCGTTTGTGTAGGAAGCACAGTTCTTTTGTTCTGAACAGGCTCTCTGTTCTGGGCATATAGGAAACACAGTAGAGTAGAAGAGTGCTCTTTTCTCAAAAGCAGAGTGTGTTTCTTGTAAGGCGAGATAGCGTTTGTTTCCCAGTCCTAAATGGAGTTGAGTAACATGCAGTTTTTTTTCCTAGGAGCAAGAGTTGTTTTCTGGTAAAGAATGTCACTATTGCGCTCCCATTGCCATTCTCAGTGCAAATAGCACTCGCGTCTGTTCCCAGCAAGTACAGTGTACTGGACTGAAAAGGAGCTACTGTTCTTGTCAGTTTCCTAAGCAGAGTTGAACTAGATATGGCCCGTCTGTGTAGGAAGCACAGTTCTTTTGTTCTGAGCAAGCTCACTGTTCAGACCCCATAGGAAACACAGTAGAGTAGAAGAGTGCTCTTTTCTCAAAAGCAGAGTGTGTTTCTTGTAAGGCAAGCTAGCTTTTGTTTCCCAGTCCTAAATGTAGTTGAATCACATGCAGTTTTTGGTCCTACGTGAAAGAGTTGTTTTCTGGTAAGGAAAGTCACTATTGCACTACCATTGCGATACACAGTGCAAATAGAACTCGTGTCTGTTCCCAGCAATTACAGTGTATTGGACTGAAGAGGAACTACTGTTCTTCTCAGTTTCCTAAGCAGAATTGAACTAGATATGGCCCGTGTGTGTAGGAAGCAGATTTCTTTTGTTCTGAGCAAGCACACTGTTCGGACCCCATAGGAATCACAGTAGAGTAGAAGAGTGCCGTTTTCTCAAAAGCAGAGTGTGTTCCTTGTAAGGCGAGCTAGCGTTTATTTTCCAGTTCTACATGGAGTTGAATCACATGCAGTTTTTGGTTCTACGAGCAAGAGTTGTTTTCTTGTAAGGAAAGTCACTATTGCGCTCCCATTGCCATACACAGTGCAAATAGCACTCGCGTCTGTTCCCAACAAGTACAGTGTATTGGACTGAAGAGGAGCTACTGTGCTTGTCAGTTTTCTTAGCAGAGTGTAACCAGATATGGCCCGTGTGTGTAGGAAGCACAGTTCTTTTGTTCTGAGCAAGCTCACTGTTCAGAACACTAGGAAACACAGTAGAGAAGAGAGTGCTCTTTTCTCAAAAGCAGAGTGTGTTTTTGTAAGGCAAGATAGCGTTTGTTTCCCAGTCCTAAATGGAGTTGGATCCCATGCTGTTTCTGGTCCTATGAGCAAGAGTTGTTTTCTGGTATGAAGAGTCACTGTTGCGCTCCCATTGTCATACACAGGGCAAATAGCACAGGCATCTGTTCCCAGCATGTACAGTGTATTGGACTGAAGAGGATCTACTGTTTTTGTCAGTTTCCTAAACAGAGTTGAACTAGATATGGCCCGTGTGTGTAGGAAGCACAGTTCTTTTGTTCTGAACAAGCTCACTGTTCGGACCCCATAGGAAACACAGTAGAGTAGAAGAGTGCTCTTTTCTCAAAATCAGAGTGTGTTTCTTGATAGGCGAGCTAGTGTTTGTTTCCCAGTCAGAAATTGAGTTGAATCACATGCAGTGTCTTGTCCTATGAGCAAGAGTTCTTTTCTGGTAAGAAGAGTAACTATTGCGCTCCCATTGCCATACACAGTGCAAATAGCACTCGCGTCTGTTCCCAGCAAGTACAGTGTATTGGACTGAAGAGGAGCTACTGTTCTTGTCAGTTTCCTATGAAGAGTTGAACTAGATATGGCCCCTGTGTGTAGGAAGCACAGTTCTTCTGTTCTGAGCAAGCTCACTGTTCAGACCCCATAGGAAACACAGTAGAGTAGAAGAGTTCCCTTTTCTCAAAAGCAGAGTTTTTTTTCTTGTAAGGCGAGCTAGCATTTGTTTCCCAGTCTTAAATGGAGTTGAGTCACATGCAGTTTCTGGTCCTACGAGCAAGAGTTGTTTTCTCGTATGAAGAGTCACTATTGCGCTCACATTGTCATACACAGGGCAAATAGCAATGGCGACTGTTCCCAGCATGTACAGTGTATTGGACTGAAGAGGATCTACTGTTCTTGTCAGTTTCCTAAGCAGAATTGAACTAGATATGGCCGTGTGTGTAGGAAGCACAGTTCTTTTGTTCTGAGCAAGCTCACTGTTCTGGCCATATAGGAAACACAGTAGACTAGAAGAGCGCTCTTTTCTCTAAAGCAGAATGTGTTTCTTGTAAGGAGAACTAGCGTTTGTTTCCCAGTCCTAAATGGAGGTGAATCACATGCAGTTTCTGGTCCTACGAGCAAGAGTTGTTTTCTGGTACGAAGAGTCACTATTGTGCTCCAATTGCCATACACAGTGCAAATAGCACTCGCATCTGTTCCCAGCAAGTACAGTGTATTTGACTGAAGAGGAGCTACTGTTCTTGTCAGTTTCCTAAGCAGAGTTGAACTAGATATGGCCCGTGTGTGTAGGAAGCACAGTTCTTTTGTTCTGAGCTAGCTCACTGTTCGGAACACTTAGGAAACAGAGTAGAAGAGTGCTCTTTTCTCAAATGCAGAGTGTGTTTCTTGTAAGGCGAGCTAGCGTTTGTTTCCCAGTCCTAAATGGAGTTGAGTCCCATGCAGTTTCTGGTCCTACGAGCAAGAGTTGTTTTCTGGTAAGGAAAGAAACTATTGGGCTCCCATTGGCATACACAGTGCAAAAAGCACTCACGTCTGTTCCCAGCAAGTACAGTGTATTGAACTGAAGAGGAGCTACTGTTCTTGTCAGTTTCCTAAGTAGAGTTGAACTAGATATGGCCGTGTGTGTAGGAAGCACAGTTCTTTTGTTCTGAGCAAGCTCACTGTTCGGACCCCATAGGAAATACAGTAGAGTAGAAGAGTGTCCTTTTCTCAAAAGCAGAGTGTTTTTCTTGTAAGGCGAGCTAGTGTTTGATTCCCAGTCCTAAATGTATTTGAATCACATGCAGTTTCTGGTCCTATGAGCAAGAGTTTTTTTCTGGTAAGGAAAGTCACTATTGTGCTCCCATTGTCATACACAGTGCAAAAAGCAATGGCGACTGTTCCCAGCATGTACATTGTATTGGACTGAAAAGGATCTACTGTTCTTGTCAGTTTCCTAAACAGAATTGAACTAGATATGGCCATGGGTATAGGAAGCACAATTCTTTTTTCTGAGAAAGCTCTCTGTTCTGGCTCTATAGGAAACACAGTAGAGTAGAAGAGTGCTCTTTTCTCAAAAGCAGAGTGTGTTTCTTGTAAGGCGAGCTAGCATTTGTTTCCCAGTCCTAAATGGAGTTGAATCACATGCAGTTTTTGGTCCTACGAGCAAGAGTTGTTTTCTGGTAAGGAAAGTCACTATTGCGCTCCCATTGCCATACACAGTGCAAATAGCACTCACGTATGTTCCCAGCAAGTACAGTGTGTTGGACTGAAGAGGAGCTACTGTTCTTGTCAGTTTCCTAAGCAGAATTGAACTAGATATGGCCGTGTGTGTAGGAAGCACAGTTCTTTTGTTCTGAGCAAGCTCACTGTTCGGACCCCATAGGAAATACAGTAGAGTAGAAGAGTGTCCTTTTCTCAAAAGCAGAGTGTTTTTCTTGTAAGGCGAGCTAGTGTTTGATTCCCAGTCCTAAATGTATTTGAATCACATGCAGTTTCTGGTCCTATGAGCAAGAGTTTTTTTCTGGTAAGGAAAGTCACTATTGTGCTCCCATTGTCATACACAGTGCAAAAAGCAATGGCGACTGTTCCCAGCATGTACATTGTATTGGACTGAAAAGGATCTACTGTTCTTGTCAGTTTCCTAAACAGAATTGAACTAGATATGGCCATGGGTATAGGAAGCACAATTCTTTTTTCTGAGAAAGCTCTCTGTTCTGGCTCTATAGGAAACACAGTAGAGTAGAAGAGTGCTCTTTTCTCAAAAGCAGAGTGTGTTTCTTGTAAGGAGAGCTAGCGTTTTTTTCCCAGTCCTAAATGGAGGTGAGTCACATGCAGTTTTTGGTCCTACGAGCAAGAGTTGTTTTCTGGTAAGGAAGTCACTATTGTGCTCCCATTGCCATACACAGTGCAAATAGCACTCGCGTCTGTTCCCAGCAAGTACAGTGTATTGGACTGAAGAGGAGCTACTGTTCTTGTCAGTTTCCTAAGCAGAGTTGAACAGGATATGGCACTTGTGTTTAGGAAGCACAGTTCTTTTGTTCTGAACAAGCTCACTGTTTGGAAGCCATAGGAAACACAGTAGAGAAGAAGAGTGTTCTTTTCAGTTTCCTAAGCAGAATTGACGTAGATATGGCCGTGTGTGTAGGAAGCACAGTTCTTTTGTTCTGAGCAGGCTCACTGTTCTGGGCATATAGGAAACACAGTAGAGTAGAAGAGTGCTCTTTTCTCAAAAGCAGAGTGTGTTTCTTGTAAGGCAAGATAGCGTTTGTTTCCCAGTCCTAAATGGAGTTGAGTAACATGCAGTTTTTTTTTCCTACGAGCAAGAGTTGTTTTCTGGTAAGGAATGTCACTATTGCGCTCCCATTGCCATTCTCAGTGCAAATAGCACTCGCGTCTGTTCCCAGCAAGTACAGTGTACTGGACTGAAAAGGAGCTACTGTTCTTGTCAGTTTCCTAAGCAGAGTTGAACTAGATATGGCTCGTCTGTGTAGGAAGCACAGTTCTTTTGTTCTGAGCAAGCTCACTGTTCAGACCCCATAGGAAACACAGTAGAGTAGAAGAGTGCTCTTTTCTCAAAAGCAGAGTGTGTTTCTTGTAAGGCAAGCTAGCTTTTGTTTCCCAGTCCTAAATGTAGTTGAATCACATGCAGTTTTTGGTCCTACGTGAAAGAGTTGTTTTCTGGTAAGGAAAGTCACTATTGCACTACCATTGCCATACACAGTGCAAATAGCACTCGTGTCTGTTCCCAGCAATAACAGTGTATTGGACTGAAGAGGAGCTACTGTTCTTCTCAGTTTCCTAAGCAGAGTTGAACTAGATATGGCCCGTGTGTGTAGGAAGCAGAGTTCTTTTGTTCTGAGCAAGCGCACTGTTCGGACCCCATAGGAAACACAGTAGAGTAGAAGAGTGCCGTTTTCTCAAAAGCATAGTGTGTTTATTGTAAGGCGAGGTAGCGTTTATTTTCCAGTTCTACATGGAGTTGAATCACATGCAGTTTTTGGTCCTACGAGCAAGAGTTGTTTTCTTGTACGGAAAGTCACTATTGCGCTCCCATTGCCATACACAGTGCAAATAGCACTCGCGTCTGTTCCCAGCAATTACAGTGTATTGAACTGAAGAGGAGCTACTGTTCTTGTCAGTTTCCTAAGCAGAGTTGAACTAGATATGGCCAGTGTGTGTAGGAAGCACAGTTCTTTTGTTCTGAGCAAGCTCACTGTTCGGACCCCATAGGAAACACAGTAGAGTAGAAGAGTGCTCTTTTCGCAAAAGCAGAGTCTGTTTCTTGTAAGGCAAGCTAGCGTTTGTTTCCCATTCCTAAATGGAGTTGAATCACATGCAGTTTCTGGTCCTACGAGCAAGAGTTGTTTTCTGGTAAGAAGAGTCACTATTGTGCTCGCATTGTCGTACACAACGCAAATAGCACTGGCGTCCGTTCCCAGCATGTACAGTGTATTGGACTGAAGAGGATCTACTGTTCTTGTCAGTTTCCTAAGCACAATTGATGTAGATATGGCCGTGTGTGTAGGAAGCACAGTTCTTTTGTTCTGAGCAAGCTCACTTTTCTGGCCATATAGGAAACACAGTAGAGTAGAAGAGTGCTCGTTTCTCAAAAGCAGAGTCTGTTTCTTGTAAGACAATCTAGCGTTTATTTCCAAGTCCTAAAGGGAGTTGAATCACATGCAGTTTTTAGTCCTACGAGCAAGAGTTGCTTTCTGGTAAGGAAAGTCACTATTGCGCTCCCATTGCCATACACAGAGCAAATAGCTCTCGAATCTGTTCCCAGCAATTACAGTGTATTGAACTGAAGAGGAGCTACTGTTCTTCTCAGTTTCCTAAGCACAGTTGAACTAGATATGGCCCGTGTGTGTAGGAAGCAGAGTTCTTTTGTTCTGAGCAAGCTCACTGTTCAGACCCCATAGGAAACACAGTAGAGTAGAAGAGTGCTCTTTTCCAAAAGCAGAGTGTGTTTCTTATAAGGCGAGCTAGCGTTTGTTTCCCACTCCTAAATGGAGTTGAATCCCATGCAGTTTCTGGTCCTAAGATCAAGAGTTGTTTTCTGGTAAGAAGAGTCACTATTGCGCTCCCATTGCCATACACAGTGCAAATAGCACTCGCGTCTGTTCCCAGCAAGTACAGTGTATTGGACTGAAGAGGAGCTACTGTTCTTGTCAGTTTCCTAAGCAGAGTTGAACAGGATATGGCACTTGTGTTTAGGAAGCACAGTTCTTTTGTTCTGAACAAGCTCTCTGTTTGGAAGCAATAGGAAACACAGTAGAGAAGAAGAGTGTTCTTGTCAGTTTCCTAAGCAGAATTGATGTAGATATGGCCGTTTGTGTAGGAAGCACAGTTCTTTTGTTCTGAACAGGCTCTCTGTTCTGGGCATATAGGAAACACAGTAGAGTAGAAGAGTGCTCTTTTCTCAAAAGCAGAGTGTGTTTCTTGTAAGGCGAGATAGCGTTTGTTTCCCAGTCCTAAATGGAGTTGAGTAACATGCAGTTTTTTTTCCTAGGAGCAAGAGTTGTTTTCTGGTAAGGAATGTCACTATTGCGCTCCGATTGCCATTCTCAGTGCAAATAGCACTCGCGTCTGTTCCCAGCAAGTACAGTGTACTGGACTGAAAAGGAGCTACTGTTCTTGTCAGTTTCCTAAGCAGAGTTGAACTAGATATGGCCCGTCTGTGTAGGAAGCACAGTTCTTTTGTTCTGAGCAAGCTCACTGTTCAGACCCCATAGGAAACACAGTAGAGTAGAAGAGTGCTCTTTTCTCAAAAGCAGAGTGTGTTTCTTGTAAGGCAAGCTAGCTTTTGTTTCCCAGTCCTAAATGTAGTTGAATCACATGCAGTTTTTGGTCCTACGTGAAAGAGTTGTTTTCTGGTAAGGAAAGTCACTATTGCACTACCATTGCGATACACAGTGCAAATAGAACTCGTGTCTGTTCCCAGCAATTACAGTGTATTGGACTGAAGAGGACCTACTGTTCTTGTCAGTATCCTAAGCAGAATTGAACTAGATATGGCCCGTGTGTGTAGGAAGCAGATTTCTTTTGTTCTGAGCAAGCACACTGTTCGGACCCCATAGGAATCACAGTAGAGTAGAAGAGTGCCGTTTTCTCAAAAGCAGAGTGTGTTCCTTGTAAGGCGAGCTAGCGTTTATTTTCCAGTTCTACATGGAGTTGAATCACATGCAGTTTTTGGTTCTACGAGCAAGAGTTGTTTTCTTGTAAGGAAAGTCACTATTGCGCTCCCATTGCCATACACAGTGCAAATAGCACTCGCGTCTGTTCCCAACAAGTACAGTGTATTGGACTGAAGAGGAGCTACTGTGCTTGTCAGTTTTCTTAGCAGAGTGTAACCAGATATGGCCCGTGTGTGTAGGAAGCACAGTTCTTTTGTTCTGAGCAAGCTCACTGTTCAGAACACTAGGAAACACAGTAGAGAAGAGAGTGCTCTTTTCTCAAAAGCAGAGTGTGTTTTTGTAAGGCAAGATAGCGTTTGTTTCCCAGTCCTAAATGGAGTTGGATCCCATGCTGTTTCTGGTCCTATGAGCAAGAGTTGTTTTCTGGTATGAAGAGTCACTGTTGCGCTCCCATTGTCATACACAGGGCAAGTAGCACAGGCATCTGTTCCCAGCATGTACAGTGTATTGGACTGAAGAGGATCTACTGTTTTTGTCAGTTTCCTAAACAGAGTTGAACTAGATATGGCCCGTGTGTGTAGGAAGCACAGTTCTTTTGTTCTGAACAAGCTCACTGTTCGGACCCCATAGGAAACACAGTAGAGTAGAAGAGTGCTCTTTTCTCAAAATCAGAGTGTGTTTCTTGATAGGCGAGCTAGTGTTTGTTTCCCAGTCAGAAATTGAGTTGAATCACATGCAGTGTCTTGTCCTATGAGCAAGAGTTCTTTTCTGGTAAGAAGAGTAACTATTGCGCTCCCATTGCCATACACAGTGCAAATAGCACTCGCGTCTGTTCCCAGCAAGTACAGTGTATTGGACTGAAGAGGAGCTACTGTTCTTGTCAGTTTCCTATGAAGAGTTGAACTAGATATGGCCCCTGTGTGTAGGAAGCACAGTTCTTCGGTTCTGAGCAAGCTCACTGTTCAGACCCCATAGGAAACACAGTAGAGTAGAAGAGTTCCCTTTTCTCAAAAGCAGAGTTTTTTTTCTTGTAAGGCGAGCTAGCATTTGTTTCCCAGTCTTAAATGGAGTTGAGTCACATGCAGTTTCTGGTCCTACGAGCAAGAGTTGTTTTCTCGTATGAAGAGTCACTATTGCGCTCACATTGTCATACACAGGGCAAATAGCAATGGCGACTGTTCCCAGCATGTACAGTGTATTGGACTGAAGAGGATCTACTGTTCTTGTCAGTTTCCTAAGCAGAATTGAACTAGATATGGCCGTGTGTGTAGGAAGCACAGTTCTTTTGTTCTGAGCAAGCTCACTGTTCTGGCCATATAGGAAACACAGTAGACTAGAAGAGCGCTCTTTTCTCTAAAGCAGAATGTGTTTCTTGTAAGGAGAACTAGCGTTTGTTTCCCAGTCCTAAATGGAGGTGAATCACATGCAGTTTCTGGTCCTACGAGCAAGAGTTGTTTTCTGGTACGAAGAGTCACTATTGTGCTCCAATTGCCATACACAGTGCAAATAGCACTCGCATCTGTTCCCAGCAAGTACAGTGTATTTGACTGAAGAGGAGCTACTGTTCTTGTCAGTTTCCTAAGCAGAGTTGAACTAGATATGGCCCGTGTGTGTAGGAAGCACAGTTCTTTTGTTCTGAGCTAGCTCACTGTTCGGAACACTTAGGAAACAGAGTAGAAGAGTGCTCTTTTCTCAAATGCAGAGTGTGTTTCTTGTAAGGCGAGCTAGCGTTTGTTTCCCAGTCCTAAATGGAGTTGAGTCCCATGCAGTTTCTGGTCCTACGAGCAAGAGTTGTTTTCTGGTAAGGAAAGAAACTATTGGGCTCCCATTGGCATACACAGTGCAAAAAGCACTCACGTCTGTTCCCAGCAAGTACAGTGTATTGAACTGAAGAGGAGCTACTGTTCTTGTCAGTTTCCTAAGTAGAGTTGAACTAGATATGGCCGTGTGTGTAGGAAGCACAGTTCTTTTGTTCTGAGCAAGCTCACTGTTCGGACCCCATAGGAAATACAGTAGAGTAGAAGAGTGTCCTTTTCTCAAAAGCAGAGTGTTTTTCTTGTAAGGCGAGCTAGTGTTTGATTCCCAGTCCTAAATGTATTTGAATCACATGCAGTTTCTGGTCCTATGAGCAAGAGTTTTTTTCTGGTAAGGAAAGTCACTATTGTGCTCCCATTGTCATACACAGTGCAAAAAGCAATGGCGACTGTTCCCAGCATGTACATTGTATTGGACTGAAAAGGATCTACTGTTCTTGTCAGTTTCCTAAACAGAATTGAACTAGATATGGCCATGGGTATAGGAAGCACAATTCTTTTTTCTGAGAAAGCTCTCTGTTCTGGCTCTATAGGAAACACAGTAGAGTAGAAGAGTGCTCTTATCTCAAAAGCAGAGTGTGTTTCTTGTAAGGCGAGCTAGCATTTGTTTCCCAGTCCTAAATGGAGTTGAATCACATGCAGTTTTTGGTCCTACGAGCAAGAGTTGTTTTCTGGTAAGGAAAGTCACTATTGCGCTCCCATTGCCATACACAGTGCAAATAGCACTCACGTATGTTCCCAGCAAGTACAGTGTGTTGGACTGAAGAGGAGCTACTGTTCTTGTCAGTTTCCTAAGCAGAATTGAACTAGATATGGCCGTGTGTGTAGGAAGCACAGTTCTTTTGTTCTGAGCAAGCTCACTGTTCGGACCCCATAGGAAATACAGTAGAGTAGAAGAGTGTCCTTTTCTCAAAAGCAGAGTGTTTTTCTTGTAAGGCGAGCTAGTGTTTGATTCCCAGTCCTAAATGTATTTGAATCACATGCAGTTTCTGGTCCTACAAGCAAGAGTTGTTTTCTGGTAAGGAAAGTCACTATTGTGCTCCCGATGTCATACACAGTGCAAAAAGCAATGGCGACTGTTCCCAGCATGTACATTGTATTGGACTGAAAAGGATCTACTGTTCTTGTCAGTTTCCTAAACAGAATTGAACTAGATATGGCCATGGGTATAGGAAGCACAATTCTTTTTTCTGAGAAAGCTCACTGTTCTGGCCATATAGGAAACACAGTAGAGTAGAAGAGTGCTCTTTTCTCAAATCAGAGTGTGTTTCTTGTAAGGAGAGCTAGCGTTTTTTTCCCAGTCCTAAATGGAGGTGAGTCACATGCAGTTTTTGGTCCTACGACCATGAGTTGTTTTCTGGTAAGAAGAGTCACTATTGCGCTCCAATTGCCATACACAGTGCAAATAGCACTCGCGTATGTTTCCAGCAAGTACAGTGTATTGGACTGAAGAGGAGCTACTGTTCTTGACAGTTTCCTAAGCAGAGTTGAACTACATATGGCCTGTGTGTGTAGGTAGCACAGTTCTTTTGTTCTGAGCAAGCACACTGTTCGGACACCATAGGAGACAGAGTAAAGTAGAAGAGTGCTCTTTTCTCAAAAGCAGAGTGTGTTTCTTGTAAAGCAAGATAGTGTTTGTTTCCCAGTCCTAAATGGAGTTGAGTCACTTCCAGTTTCTGGTCCTACGAGCAAGAGTTGTTTTCTGGTAAGAAGAGTCACTATTGTGCTCCCATTGTCACACACAGGGCAAATAGCACTGGTGTCGGTTCCCAGCATGTACAGTGTATTGAACTAAAGAGGAGCTACTGTTCTTGTCAGTTTACTAAGGAGAATTGATCTAGATATGGCCGTGTGTGTAGGAAGCACATTTCTTTTGTTCTGAGCAAGCTCACTGTTCTGGCCATATAGGAAACACAGTAGAGTAGAAGAGTGCTCTTTTCTCAAAAGCAGAGTCTCTTTCTTGTAAGGCGAGCTAGCGTTTATGTCCCAGTTCTTAGTTGAGTTGAATCACATGCAGTTTTCGGTCCTACGAGCAAGAGTTGTTTTCTGGTAAGGAAATTCACTATTGAGCTCCCGTTGCCATACACAGTGCAAATAGCACTGGCATCTGTTCCCATCAAGTAGAGTGTATTGGACTGAAGAGGAGCTACTGTTCTTGTCAGTTTCCTAAGCAGAGTTGAACTAAATATGGTCCGTGTGTATAGGAAGCACAGTTTTTGTTCTGAGCAAGTTCACTGTTTGGACCACATAGGAAACACTGTAGAGTAGAAGAGTGCTCTTTTCTCAAAAGCAGAGTGTGTTTCTTGTAAGGCGAGCTAGCGTTTCTTTCCCAGTCCTAAATGGAGTTGAATCCCATGCAGTTTCTGGTCCTACAAGCAAGAGTTGTTTCCTGTACGAAGAGTCACTATTGCGCTCCCATTGTCATACACAGGGCAAATAGTACTGGCATCTGTTCCCAGCAAGTACAGTGTATTGGACTGAAGAGGATCTACTGTTCGTGTCAGGGTCCTAAGCAGAATTGATCTAGATATGGCCGTGTGTGTAGGAAGCACAGTTCTTTTGTTCTGAGCAAGCTCACTGTTCGGACCACATAGGAAACACAGTTGAGTAGAAGAGTGCTCTTTTCTCAAAAGCAGTGTGTGTTTCTTGTTAGGCGAGCTAGTGTTTGTTTCCCAGACAGAAATGGAGTTGAATCCCATGCAGTTTCTGGTCCTACGAGCAAGAGTTTTTTCTGGTAAGAAGAGTCACTATTGCGCTCCCATTGTCATACACAGGGCAAATAGCACTGGCGTCTGTTCCCAGCATGTACAGTGTATTGGACAGAAAAGGAGCTACTGTTCTTGTCAGTTTCCTAAGCAGAATTGAACTAGATATGGCCCGTGTGTGTTGGAAGCACAGTTCTTTTGTTCTGAGCAAGCTTACTGTTCGGACCCCACGGGAAACACAGTAGAGAAGAAGAGTGCTCGTTTCTCAAAAGCAGAGTGTGTTTCTTGTAAGGCGATCTAGCGTTTGTTTCCCAGTCCTAAATGGAGTTGAGTCACATGCAGTTTCTGGTCCTACGAGCAACGGTTGTTTTCTAGTAAGGAAAGTCACTATTGCGCTCCCATTGCCCTATACAGTGCAAATAACACTCGCGTCTGTTCCCAGCAAGTACAGTGTATTGAACTGAAGAGGAGCTACTGTTCTTGTCAGTTTCCTAAGCAGAGTTGAACTAGAAGTGGCGCGTGTGTGTAGGAAGCACAGTTCTTTTGTTCTGAGCAAGCTCACTGTTCTGTCCCTATAGGAAACACAGTAGAGTAGAAGAGTGCTCTTTTCTCAAAAGCAGAGTGTGTTTCTTGTAAGGCGAGCTAGCATTTGTTTCCCAGTCCTAAATGGAGTTGAGTCACATGCAGTTTTTGGTCCTACGAGCAAGAGTTTTTTTCTGTTAAGAAGAGTCTCTATTGAGCTCCAATTGCCATACACAGTGCATATAGCACTGGCGTCTGTTCCCATCAAGTACAGTGTATTGGACTGATGAGGAGCTACTGTTCTTGTCAGTTTCCTAAGCAGAGTTGAACTAGATATGGTCCGTGTGTATAGGAAGCACAGTTTTTGTTCTCAGCAAGCTCACTGTTTGGACCACATAGGAAACACAGTAGAGTAGAAGAGTGCTCTTTTCTAAAAAGCAGAGTGTGTTTCTTGTAAGTCCAGCTAGCATTTGTTTCCCAGTCCTAAGTGGAGTTGAATCACATGCAGTTTCTTGTCCTACGAGCAAGAGATTTTTTCTGGTAAGAAGAGTAACTATTGCGCTCCCATTGTCATACACAGGGCAAATAGCACTGGCGTCTGTTCCCAGCAAGTACAGTGTATTGGACTGAAGAGGATCTACTGTTCGTGTCAGGGTCCTAAGCAGAATTGATCTAGATATAGCCGTGTGTGTAGGAAGCACAGTTATTTTGTTCTGAGCAAGCTCACAGTTCGGACCCCATAGGAAACACAGTAGAGTAGATGAGTGCCCTTTTCTCAAAAGCAGAGTGTGTTTCTTGTATGGCGAGCTAGCATTTGTTTCCCAGTCCTAAGTGGAGTTGAATCACATGCAGTTTCTGGTCCTACGAGTAAGAGTTGTTTTCAAGTAAGAAGAGTCACTATTGCGCTCCCATTGTCATACACAGGGCAAATAGCACTGGCTTCTGTTCCCAGCATGTGCAGTGTATTAGACTGAACAGGATCTACTGTTCTTGTCAGTTTGCTAAGAAGAATTGAACTAGATATTGCTCGTGTGTGTAGGAAGCACAGTTCTTTTGTTCTGAGCAAGCTCACTGTTCTGGCCTTATACGAAACACAGTAGAGCAGAAGAGTGATCTTTTCTAAAAAGCAGAGTGTGTTTCTTGTAAGGCGATCTAGTGTTTGTTTCCCTTTTCTAAATGGAGTTGAGTCACATGGAGTTTTTAGTCCTACGAGCAAGAGTTGTTTTCTGGTAAGAAGGGTCACTATTGCGCTCCCATTGCCCTACACAGTGCAAATAGCACTCGAATCTGTTCCTAGCAAGTACAGAGTATTGGACTGAAGGGGAGCTACTGTTCTTCTCAGTTTCCTAAGCAGAGTTGAACTAGATATGGCCCGTGTGTGTAGGAAGCACAGTTCTTTTGTTCTGAGCAAGCTCACTGTTCGGAGCCCATAGGAAACACAGTAGAGAAGAAGAGTGCTCATTTCTCAAAAGCAGAGTGTGTTTCTTGTAAGGCCAGCTAGCGTTAGTTTCCCAGTCCTAAATGGAGTTGAGTCCCATGCAGTTTCTGGTCCTACGAGCAGGAGTTGTTTTCTGGTAAGGAAAGAAACGATTGTGCTCCCATTGCCATACACAGTGCAAATAGCACTCGCGTCTGTTCCCAGCAAGTACAGTGTATTGAACTGAAGAGGAGCTACTGTTCTTGTCATTTTCCTAAGCAGAGTTGAACTAGATATGGCCCGTGTGTGTTGGAAGCACAGTTCTTTTGTTCTGAGCAAGCTTACTGTTCGGACCCCACAGGAAACACAGTAGAGAAGAAGAGTGCTCGTTTCTCAAAAACAGAGTGTGTTTCTTGTAAGGCGATCTAGCGTTTGTTTCCCAGTACTAAATGGAGTTGAGTCACATGCAGTTTCTGGTCCTACGAGCAACGGTTGTTTTCTAGTAAGGAAAGTCACTATTGCGCTCCCATTGCCATATACAGTGCAAATAACATTCGCGTCTGTTCCCAGCAAGTACAGTGTATTGAACTGAAGAGGAGCTACTGTTCTTGTCAGTTTCCTAAGCAGAGTTGAACTAGATATGGCCCGTGTGTGTAGGAAGCACAGTTCTTTTGTTCTGAGCAAGCTCACTGTTCTGTCCCTATAGGAAACACAGTAGAGTAGATGAGTGCTCTTTTCTCAAAAGCAGAGTGTGTTTCTTGTAAGGCGAGCTAGCGTTTGTTTCCCAGTCCTAAATGGAGTTGAGTCACATGCAGTTTTTGGTCCTACGAGCAAGAGTTTTTTTCTGTTAAGAAGAGTCACTATTGCGCTCCAATTGCCATACACAGTGCAAATAGCACTGGCGTCTGTTCCCATCAAGTACAGTGTATTGGACTGATGAGGAGCTACTGTTCTTGTCAGTTTCCTAAACAGAATTGAACTAGATATGGCCATGGGTATAGGAAGCACAGTTCTTTTCCTCTGATGAAGCTCACTGTTCGGACCCCATATGAAACACAGTAGAGTAGAAGAGTGCTCTTCTCTCAAAAGCAGAGTTTGTTTCTAGGAAGGCGAGCTAGCATTTGTATCCCAGTCCTAAATGGAGTTGAATCACATGCAGTTTCTGGTCCTACAAGCAAGGGTTGTTTTCTGGTAAGAAGACTCACTATTGCGCTCTCCTTCTCATACACAGGGCAAATAGCACTGGTGTCTGTTCCCAGCATGTACAGTGAATTGGACTGAAGAGGATCTACTGTTCCTGTCAGTTTCCTAATCAGAAATGAACTACATATGGCCCGTGTGTAGGAAGCACAGTTCTTTTGTTCTGAGCAAGCTCAATGTTCTGGCCCTATAGGAAACACAGTAGAGTAGAAGAGTGCTCTTTTCTCAAAAGCAGAGTGTGTTCCTTGTAAGTGGAGCTATCGTTTGTTTCCCAGTCCAAAATAGAGTTGAGTCAAAGGCAGTTTCTGTTCCTACGAGCAAGAGTTGTTTTCTCGTAAGAAGAGTCACTATTGCGCTCCCATTGCCATACACAGTGCAAATAGCACTCGCGTCTCTTTCCAGCAAGTACAGTGTATTGGACTGAAGAGGAGCTAATATTGTTGTCAGTTTCCTAAGCAGAGTTGAACTAGATATGGCCCGTGTGTGTAGGAAGCACAGTTCTTTTCTTCTAAGCAAGCTCACTTTTCAGACCCCATAGGAAACACAGTAGAGTAGAAGAGTGCTCTTTTTTCAAAAGCAGAGTGTGTTTCTAGTAAGACGAGATAGCGTTTGTTTCCCAGTACTAAATGGAGTTGAGTCACATGCAGTTTCTGGTCCTATGAGCAAGAGTTGTTTTCTGGTAAGAAGAGTCACTATTGCGCTCCCATTGCCATACAAGTGCAAATAGCGCTCGAGTCTGTTCCCAGAAAGTACAGTGTATTGGACTGAAGAGGAGCTACTGTTCTTGTCAGTTTCCTAAGCAGAGTTGAACTAGATATGGCCCGTGTGTGTAGGAAGCACAGTTGTTTTGTTCTGAGCAAGCTCACTGTTGTGGCCGTATAGGAAACACAGTAGAGTAGAAGAGTGCTCTTTTCTCAAAAGCAGAGTGTGTTTCTTGTAAGGCAAGCTAGCGTTTGTTTCCGAGTCCTAAATGGAGTTGAGTCACATGCAGTTTTTGGTCCTACGAGCAAGAGTTGTTTTCTGGTAAGGAAGTCACTATTGTGCTCCAATTACCATACACACTGCAAATAGCACTCGCGTCTGTTCCCATCAAGTACAGTGTATTGGACTGAAGAGGAGCTATGGTTCTTGTCAGTTTCCTAAGCAGAGTTGAACTAGATATGGCCCGTGTGTGTAGGAAGCACAGTTCCTTTGTTCTGAGCAAGGTCACTGTTCGGACCCCATAAGAAACACAGTAGAGTAGAAGAGTGCTCATTTCTCAAAAGCAGAGTGTGTTTCTTGTAAGGCAAGCTACCGTTTGTTCCCCAGTCCTAAATGGAGTTGAGTCACATGCAGTTTTTGGTCCTACGAGCAAGAGTTGTTTTCTGGTAAGGAAGTCACTCTTATGCTCCAATTGCCATAAACACTGTAAATAGCACTCGCGTCTATTCCCATCAAGTACAGTGTATTGGACTGAAGAGGATCTATGTTCTTGTCAGTTTCCTAAGCAGAATTGAACTATATATGGCCTTGTGTGTAGGAAGCACAGTTCTTTTGTTGTGAGCAAGCTCTCTCACTTCTGGCCCTATAGGAAACAGGGTAGAGTAGAAGAGTGCTCTTTTCTCAAAAGCAGAGTGTGTTTCTTGTATGGCAAGCTAGCATTTGTTTCCCAGTCCTAAATAGAGTTGAATCACATTCGGTTTTTGGTCCTATGAGCAAGAGTTGTTTTCTGGTAAGGAAAGTAACTATTGCGCTCCCATTGCCATACACAGTGCAAATAGCCCTCGCGTCTGTTCCCAGCAAGTACAGTGTATTGGACTGAAGAGGAGCTACTGTTCTTGTCAGTTTCCTAAGCAGAGTTGAACTAGATATGGCCCGTATGTGTAGGAAGCACAGTTCTTTTGTTCTGAGCAAGCTCACTGTTCTGGCCCTATAGGAAACACAGTAGAGTAGAAGAGTGCTCTTTTCTCAAAAGCAGAGTGTGTTTCTTGTAAGGCAAGCTAGCGTTTGTTTCCCAGTCCTAAATGGAGTTGAGTCACATGCAGTTTTTGGTCCTACGAGCAAGAGTTGTTTTCTGGTAAGGAAGTCACTATTGTGCTCCCATTGCCATACACAGTGCAAATAGCACTCGCGTCTGTTCCCAGAAAGTACAGTGTATTGGACTGAAGAGGAGCTACTGTTCTTGTCAGTTTCCTAAGCAGAATTGAACTAGATATGGCCGTGTGTGTAGGAAGAACAGTTCTTTTGTTCTGTGCAAGCTCTCTGTTCTGGCCCTATAGGAATCAGGGTAGAGTAGAAGAGTGCTCTTTTCTCAAAAGCAGAGTGTGTTTCTTGTAAGGCAAGTTAGCATTTGTTTCCCAGTCCTAAATGGAGTTGAATCACATTCAGTTTTTGGTCCTATGAGCAAGAGTTGTTTTCTGGTAAGGAAAGTCACTATTGCGCTCCCATTGCCATACACAGTGCAAATAGCACTCACGTCTGTTCCCAGCAAGTACAGTGTATTGGACTGAAGAGGAGCTACTGTTCCTGTCAGTTTCCTAATAGAGTTGAACTAGATATGGCCCGTGTGTGTAGGAAGCACAGTTCCTTTGTTCTGAGCAAGGGCACTGTTCGGACCCCATAGGAAACACAGTAGAGTAGAAGAGTGCTCTTTTCTCAAAAGCAAAGTGTGTTTCTTGTAAGGCGAGCTACCGTTTGTTCCCCAGTCCTAAATGGAGTTGAGTCACATGCAGTTTCTGGTCCTACGAGCAAGAGTTGTTTTATGGTAAGAAGAGTCACTATTGCGCTCCCATTGTCATACACAGGGAAAATAGCACTGGCGTCGGTTCCCAGCATGTACAGTGTATTGGACTGAAGAGGAGGTACTGTTCTTGTCAGTTTCCTAAGCAGAATTGAACTAGATATGGCCGTGTGTGTCGGAAGAACAGTTCTTTCGTTCTGAGCAAGCTCTCTGTTCTGGCCCTATAGGAAACATGGCACAGTAGAAGAGTGCTCTTTTCTCAAAAGCAGAGTGTGTTTCTTGTAAGGCAAGCTAGCATTTGTTTCCCAGTCCTAAATGGAGTTGAATCACATTCAGTTTTTGGTCCTATGAGCAAGAGTTGCTTTCTGATAAGGAAAGAAACTATTGCGATCCCATTGCCATGCACAGTGAAAATATCACTCGCGTCTGTTCCCAGCAAGTACAGTGTATTGGACTGAAGAGGAGCTACTGTTCTTGTCAGTTTCCTAAGCAGAGATGATCTAGATATGGCCTGTGTGTGTAGGTAGCACAGTTCCTTTGTTCTGAGCAAGGTCAATGTTCGGACCCCATAGGAAACACAGTAGATTAGAGGAGTGCTCTTTTCTCAAATGCAGAGTGTGTTTCTTGTAAGGCGAGCTACCGTTTTTTTCCCAGTTCTAAATGGTGTTGAGTCACATGCAGTTTCTGGTCCTACGAGCAAGAGTTGTTTTTTGGTAAGAAGACTCATTATTGCGCTCCCATTGTCATACAAAGGGCAAATAGAACTGGCGTCGGTTCCCAGCATGTACAGTGTATTGGATTGAAGAGGATCTTCTGTTCTTGTCAGTTTCCTAAGCAGAATTGAACTAGATATGGCCGTGTGTGTAGGTTGCACAGTTCTTATCTTCTGAGCAAGCTCACTGTTCTGGAACTATAGGAAACACAGTAGAGTAGAAGAGTGCTCTTTTCTCAAAAGCAGAGTGTGTTTCTTGTAAGGCGAGCTAGCGTTTATTTCCCAGTCCTAAATGGAGTTGAATCACATGCAGTTTTCGGTCCTACAAGCAAGAGTTGTTTTCTGGTAAGAAGACTCACTATTGCGCTCCCATTGTCATACACAGGGCAAATAGCACTGGCGTCTGTTCCCAGCATGTACAGTGAATTGGACTGAAGAGGATCTACTGTTCCTGTCAGTTTCCTAATCAGAAATGAACTAGATATGGCCCGTGTGTGTAGGAAGCACAGTTCTTTTGTTCTGAGCAAGCTCACTTTTCAGACCCCATAGGAAACACAGTAGAGTAGAAGAGTGCTCTTTTCTCAAAAGCATAGTGTGTTTCTAGTAAGACGAGATAGCGTTTGTTTCCCAGTACTAAATGGAGTTGAGTCACATGCAGTTTCTGTTCCTACGAGCAAGAGTTGTTTTCTGGTAAGAAGAGTCACTATTGCGCTCCCATTGCCATACACAGTGCAAATAGCACTCGCGTCTTTTCCCACAAAGTACAGTGTATTGGACTGAATAGGAGTTACTGTTCTTGTCAGTTTCCTAAGCAGAGTTGATCTAGATATGGCCCGTGTGTGTAGGAAGCACAGTTCTTTTGTTCTGAGCAAGCTCACTGTTCTGGCTCTATAGGAAACACTGTAGAGTAGAAGAGTGCTCTTTTCTCAAAACCAGAGTGTGTTTCTTGTAAGGCAAGCTAGCGTTTCTTTCGCAGCCCTAAATGGAGTTGAGTCACATGCAGTTTTTGGTCCTACGAGCAAGAGATTTTTTCTGGTAAGGAAGTCACTATTGTGCTCCAATTGCCATACACAGTGCAAATAGCACTCGCTTCTGTTCCCATCAAGTACAGTGTATTGGACTGAAGAGGAGCTACTGTTCTTGTCAGATTCCTAAGCAGAGTTGAACTAGATATTGCCCATGTGTGTAGGAAGCACAGTTCCTTTTTTCTGAGCAAGGTAACTCTTCGGACCCATAAGGAAACACAGTAGAGTAGAAGAGTGCTCTTTTCTCAAAAGCAGAGTGTGTTTCTTGTAAGGCGAGCTACCGTTTGTTCCCCAGTCCTAAATGGAGTTGAGTCACATGCAGTTTTTGGTCCTACTAGCAAGAGTTGTTTTCTGGTAAGAAGAGTCACTATTGCGCGCCCATTGTCATACACAGGGCAAAGAGCACTGGCGTCGTTTCCCACCATGTACATTGTATTGGATTGAAGAGGAGCTACTGTTCTTGTCAGTTTTATAAGCAGAATTGAACTAGATATGGCCGTGTGTGTAGGAAGCACAGTTCTTTTGTTCTGAGCAAGCTCTCTGTTCTGGTCCTATAGGAAACAGGGTAGAGTAGAAGAGTGCTCTTTTTCTCAAAAGCAGAGTGTGTTTCTTGTAGGGCAAGCTATCATTTGTTTCCCAGCCTTAATTGGAGTTGAATCACATTCAGGTTTTGGTCCTATGAGCAAGAGTTGTTTTCTGGTAAGGAAAGTCACTATTGTGCTCAAATTGCTATACACAGTGCAAATAGCACTCGCGTCTGTTCCCAGCAAGTACAGTGTATTGGACTGAAGAGGAGCTACTGTTCTTGTCAGTTTCCTAAGCAGAGTTATACTAGATATGGCCCGTGTTTGTTGGAAGCACAGTTCCTTTGTTCTGTGCAAGGTCACTGTTCGGACCCCATAGGAAACACAGTAGAGTAGAAGAGTGCTCTTTTCTCAAAAGCAGAGTGTGTTTCTTGTAAGGCGAACTAGTGCTTGTTTTCCAGTCTGAAATGGAGTTGAATCCCATGCAGTTTCTGGTCCTACGAGCAAGAGATGTTAACTAGTAAGAAGAGTCACTATTGCCCTCCCATTGCCATATACAGTGCAAATAGCTCTCGCGTTGTTCCCAGAAAGTACAGTGTATTGGACTGAAGAGGAGCTACTGTTCTTCTCAGTTTCCTAAGCGGATTAAACTAGGTATGGCGTGTGTGTGTAGGAAGAACAGTTCTTTTGTTCTGAGCAAGCTCACTATTCTGGCCCTATAGGAAACACAGTAGAGTAGAAGAGTGCTCTTTTCTGAGAAGCAGAGTGTGTTTCTTGTAAGTCGAGCTAGCATTTGTTTCCCAGTGCTAAATGGAGTTGAATCACATGCAGTTTCTGGTCCTACGAGCAAGAGTTGTTTTCTGGTAAGAAGAGTCACTATTGCACTCCCATTGTCATACACAGGGCAAATAGCACTGGCGTCTGTTCCCAGCATGTACAGTGTATTGGACTGAAGAGGAGCTACTGTTCTTCTCAGTTTCCTAAGCAGAACTGAACTAGATATGGCCGTGTGTGTAGGAAGCACAGTTCTTTTGTTCTGAGCAAGCTCACACTTTTGGCCCTATAGGAAACACAGTAGAGTAGAAGAGTGCTCTTTTCTCAAAAGCAGAGTGTGTTTCTTGTAAGGCGAGCTAGCGTTTGTTTCCCAGTCCTAAATTGAGTTGAATCACATGCAGATTTGGTCCTACGAGGTAGAGTTGTTTTCTGGTAAGGAAAGTCACTATTGCGCTCCCATTGCCACACACAGTGCAAAGAGGACTCGCGTCTGTTCCCATCAAGTACAGTGTATTGGACTGAAGAGGAGCTACTGTTCTTGTCAGGTTCCTAAGCAGAGTTGAACTAGATATGGCCCGTGTGTGTAAGAAGCACAGTTCTTTTCTACTGTAAGCTCACTGATCGAACCCATAGGAAACACAGTAGAGTAGAAGAGTGCCCTTTGCTCAAAAAGAGAGTGTGTTTCTTGTAAGGCGAGCTAGCATTTGTTTCCCAGTCCTAAATGGAGGTGAATCACGTGCAGTTTCTGGTCCTATGAGCAAAAGTTGTTTTCTATTAAAAAGAGTCACTATTGTGCTCCCATTGTCATACACAGGGCAAATTGCACTGGCGTCTGTTCCCAGCATGTACAGTTTATTGGACTGAAAAAGATCTACTGTTTTTGTCAGTTTCCTAAGCAGAATTGAACTAGATATGGCCATGTGTGTAGGAAGCACAGTTCTTTTGTTCTGAGCAAGCTCACTGTTCTGGCCCTATAGAAAACACAGTAGAGTAGAAGAGTGATCGTTTCTCAAAAGCAGAGTGTGTTTCTTGTAAGGCGAGCTAGCGTTTGTTTCCCAGTCTTAAATGGAGTTGAATCACATGCAGTTTTTGGTCCTACGAGCTAGAGTTGTTTTCTGGTAAGGAAAGTCACTATTGTGCTCCCATTGCCACAAACAGTGCAAAGAGGACTCGAGTCTGTTCCCATCAAGTACAGTGTATTGGACTGAAGAGGAGCTACTGTTCTTGTCAGTTTCCTAATCAGAGTTGAACTAGATATGGCCCCTGTGTGTAGGAAGCACAGTTCTTTTGTTCTGAGCAAACTGACTGTTCAGACACCATAGGAAACACAGTAGAGTAGAAGAGTGCTCTTTTCTCAAAAGCAGAGTGTGTTTCTTGTAAGGCAAACTAGTGCTTGTTTCCCAGTCTGAAATGGAGTTGAATCCCATGCAGTTTCTGGTCCTACGAGCAAGAGATGTTAACTGGTAAGAAGAGTCACTATTGCGCTCCCATTGCCATATACAGTGCAAATAGCTCTCGCGTCTATTCCCAGCAAGTACAGTGTATTGGACTGAAGAGGAGCTACTGTTCTTGTCAGTTTCCTAAGCGGAGTTAAACTAGATATGGCCCGTGTGTGTAGGAAGCACAGTTCTTTTGTTCTGAGCAAGCTCACTCTTCGAACCCCTAGTAAACACAGTAGATTAGAACAGTGCTCTTTTCTCAAAAGCAAAGTGTGTTTCTTATAAGGCGAGCTAGCATTTGTTTCCCAGTCCTAAATGGAGTTAAATCACATGCAGTTTCTGGTCCTACGAGCAAGAGTTGTTTTCTGGTAAGAAGAGTCACTATTGCGCTCCCATTGTCATACACAGGGCAAATAGCACTGGCATCTGTTCCCAGCATGGACAGTGTATTGGACTGAAGGGGATCTACTGTTCTTGTCAGTTACCTCAGCAGAATTGAACTAGATATGGCCATGTGTGTAGGAAGCACAGTTCTTTTGTTCTGAGTAAGCTCACTCTTCTGACCCTATAGGAAATACCGCAGAATAGAAGAGTGATCTTTTCTCAAAAGCAGAGTGCGTTTCTTGTAAGGGGAGCTAGCATTTGTTTCCCAGTCCTAAATGGAGTTGAATCACATGCAGTTTTTGATCCTATGAGCAAGAGTTGTTTTCTGGTAAGGAAAGTCACTATTGCGCTCCCATTGCCACACACAGTGCAAATAGGACTCGAGTCTGTTCCCATCAAGTACAGTGTATTGGACTGAAGAGGAGCTACTGTTCTTGTCAGTTTCCTAAGCAGAGTTGAACTAGATATGGCCCGTGTGTGTAGGAAGCACAGTTCTTTTCTACTGTAAGCTCACTGATCGAACCCATAGGAAACACAGTAGAGTAGAAGAGTGCCCTTTTCTCAAAAACAGAGTGTGTTTCTTGTAAGGCAAGCTAGCATTTGTTTCCCAGTCCTAAATGGAGTTGAATCACATGCAGTTTCTGGTCCTACGAGCAAGAGTTGTTTTCTATTAAAAAGAGTCACTATTGTGCTCCCATTGTCATACACAGGGCAAATAGCACTGGTGTCTGTTCCCAGCATATGCAGTGTATTGGACTGAAGAGGAGCTACTGTTCTTGTCAGTTTCCTAAGCAGAGTTGAACTAGATATGGCCCGTGTTTGTAGGAAGCACAGTTCTTTTCTACTGTAAGCTCACTGATCGAACACATAGGAAACAGAGTAGAGTAGAAGAGTGCTCTTTTCTCAAAAGCAGAGTGTGTTACTTGTAAGGCGAACTAGTGCTTGTTTCCCAGTCTGAAATGGAGTTGAATCCCATGCAGTTTCTGGTCCTACGAGCAAGAGATGTTAACTGGTAAGAAGAGTCACTATTGTGCTCCCCTTGCCATATACAGTGCAAATAGCTCTCACGTCTGTTCCCAGCAAGTACAGTGTATTGGACTGAAGAGGAGCTACTGTTCTTGTCAGTTTCCTAAGTGGAGTTAAACTAGATATGGCCCGTGTGTGTAGGAAGCACAGTTCTTTTGTTCTGAGCAAGCTCACTGTTCGAACCCATAGTAAACACAGTAGATTAGGAGAGTGCTCTTTTCTCAAAAGCAGAGTGTGTTTCTTATAAGGCGAGCTAGCATTTGTTTCCCAGTCCTAAATGGAGTTGAATCACATGCAGTTTCTGGTCCTACGAGCAAGAGTTGTTTTCTGGTAAGAAGAGTGACTGTTGCGCTCCCATTGTCATACACAGGGCAAATAGCACTGGCATCTGGACCCCATAGGAAACACAGTAGAGTAGAAGAGTGCTCTTTTCTCAAAAGCAGAGTGTGTTTCTTGTAAGGCGAGCTAGCGTTAGTTTCCCAGTCCTAAATGGAGTTGAATCACATGCAGTTTTTGGTCCCACGAGCAAGAGTTGTTTTCTGGTAAGAAGAGTCACTATTGCGCTCCCATTGTCATACACAGGGCAAATAGCACTGGTGTCAGTTCTCAGCATGTACAGTGTATTGGACTGAAGAGGATCTACTGTTCTTGTCAGTGTCCTAAGCAGAATTGATCTAGATATGGCCGTGTGTGTAGAAAGCACAGTTCTTTTGTTCTGGCCTTATAGGAAACACAGTAGAGTAGAAGAGTGCTCTTTTCTCAAAAGCAGAGTGTGTTTCTTGTAAGGCGAGCTAGCGTTTGTTTCCCAGTCCTAAAATTGAGTTGAATCACATGCAGTTTTTGGTCCTACGAGCTAGAGTTGTTTTCTGGTAAGGAAAGTCACTATTGCGCTCCCATTGCCACACACAGTGCAAAGAGGACTCGCGTCTGTTCCCATCAAGTACAGTGTATTGGACTGAAGAGGAGCTACTGTTCTTGTCAGGTTGATAAGCAGAGTTGAAGTAGATATGGCCTGTGTGTGTAAGAAGCACAGTTCTTTTCTACTGTAAGCTCACTGATCGAACCCATAGGAAACACAGTAGAGTAGAAGAGTGCCCTTTGCTCAAAAAGAGAGTGTGTTTCTTGTAAGGCGAGCTAGCATTTGTTTCACAGTCCTAAATGGAGTTGAATCACATGCAGTTTCTGGTCCTATGAGCAAAAGTTGTTTTCTATTAAAAAGAGTCACTATTGTGCTCCCATTGTCATACACAGGGCAAATTGCACTGGCGTCTGTTCCCAGCATGTACAGTTTATTGGACTGAAAAGGATCTACTGTTCTTGTCAGTTTCCTAAGCAGAATTGAACTAGATATGGCCATGTGTGTAGGAAGCACAGTTCTTTTGTTCTGAGCAAGCTCACTGTTCTGGCCCTATAGAAAACGCAGTAGAGTAGAAGAGTGATCATTTCTCAAAAGCAGAGTGTGTTTCTTGTAAGGCGAGCTAGCGTTTGTTTCCCAGTCCTAAATGGAGTTGAATCACATGCAGTTTTTGGTCCTACGAGCTAGAGTTGTTTTCTGGTAAGGAAAGTCACTATTGTGCTCCCATTGCCACAAACAGTGCAAAGAGGACTCGAGTCTGTTCCCATCAAGTACAGTGTATTGGACTGAAGAGGAGCTACTGTTCTTGTCAGTTTCCTAATCAGAGTTGAACTAGATATGGCCCCTGTGTGTAGGAAGCACAGTACTTTTGTTCTGAGCAAACTGACTGTTCAGACACCATAGGAAACACAGTAGAGTAAAAGAGTGCTCTTTTCTCAAAAGCAGAGTGTGTTTCTTGTAAGGCAAACTAGTGCTTGTTTCCCAGTCTGAAATGGAGTTGAATCCCATGCAGTTTCTGGTCCTACGAGCAAGAGATGTTAACTGGTAAGAAGAGTCACTATTGCGCTCCCATTGCCATATACAGTGCAAATAGCTCTCGCGTCTATTCCCAGCAAGTACAGTGTATTGGACTGAAGAGGAGCTACTGTTCTTGTCAGTTTCCTAAGCGGAGTTAAACTAGATATGGCCCGTGTGTGTAGGAAGCACAGTTCTTTTGTTCTGAGCAAGCTCACTCTTCGAACCCCTAGTAAACACAGTAGATTAGAACAGTGCTCTTTTCTCAAAAGCAAAGTGTGTTTCTTATAAGGCGAGCTAGCATTTGTTTCCCAGTCCTAAATGGAGTTAAATCACATGCAGTTTCTGGTCCTACGAGCAAGAGTTGTTTTCTGGTAAGAAGAGTCACTATTGCGCTCCCATTGTCATACACAGGGCAAATAGCACTGGCATCTGTTCCCAGCATGGACAGTGTATTGGACTGAAGGGGATCTACTGTTCTTGTCAGTTTCCTCAGCAGAATTGAACTAGATATGGCCATGTGTGTAGGAAGCACAGTTCTTTTGTTCTGAGTAAGCTCACTCTTCTGAACCTATAGGAAATACCGCAGAGTAGAAGAGTGATCTTTTCTCAAAAGCAGAGTGCATTTCTTGTAAGGAGAGCTAGCATTTGTTTCCCAGTCCTAAATGGAGTTGAATCACATGCAGTTTTTGATCCTACGAGCAAGAGTTGTTTTCTGGTAAGGAAAGTCACTATTGCGCTCCCATTGCCACACACAGTGCAAATAGGACTCGCGTCTGTTCCCATCAAGTACAGTGTATTGGACTGAAGAGGAGCTACTGTTCTTGTCAGTTTCCTAAGCAGAGTTGAACTAGATATAGCCCGTGTGTGAAGGAAGCACAATTGTTTTCTACTGTAAGCTCACTGATCGAACCCATAGGAAACACAGTAGAGTAGAAGAGTGCCCTTTTCTCAAAAACAGAGTGTGTTTCTTGTAAGGCAAGCTAGCATTTGTTTCCCAGTCCTAAATGGAGTTGAATCACATGCAGTTTCTGGTCCTACGAGCAAGAGTTGTTTTCTATTAAAAAGAGTCACTATTGTGCTCCCATTGTCATACACAGGGCAAATAGCACTGGTGTCTGTTCCCAGCATATGCAGTGTATTGGACTGAAGAGGAGCTACTGTTCTTGTCAGTTTCCTAAGCAGAGTTGAACTAGATATGGCCCGTGTTTGTAGGAAGCACAGTTCTTTTCTACTGTAAGCTCACTGATCGAACACATAGGAAACAGAGTAGAGTAGAAGAGTGCTCTTTTCTCAAAAGCAGAGTGTGTTACTTGTAAGGCGAACTAGTGCTTGTTTCCCAGTCTGAAATGGAGTTGAATCCCATGCAGTTTCTGGTCCTACGAGCAAGAGATGTTAACTGGTAAGAAGAGTCACTATTGTGCTCCCCTTGCCATATACAGTGCAAATAGCTCTCACGTCTGTTCCCAGCAAGTACAGTGTATTGGACTGTAGAGGAGCTACTGTTCTTGTCAGTTTCCTAAGCGGAGTTAAACTAGATATGGCCCGTGTGTGTAGGAAGCACAGTTCTTTTGTTCTGAGCAAGCTCACTGTTCGAACCCATAGTAAACACAGTAGATTAGGAGAGTGCTCTTTTCTCAAAAGCAGAGTGTGTTTCTTATAAGGCGAGCTAGCATTTGTTTCCCAGTCCTAAATGGAGTTGAATCACATGCAGTTTCTGGTCCTACGAGCAAGAGTTGTTTTCTGGTAAGAAGAGTGACTGTTGCGCTCCCATTGTCATACACAGGGCAAATAGCACTGGCATCTGGACCCCATAGGAAACACAGTAGAGTAGAAGAGTGCTCTTTTCTCAAAAGCAGAGTGTGTTTCTTGTAAGGCGAGCTAGCGTTTGTTTCCCAGTCCTAAATGGAGTTGAATCACATGCAGTTTTTGGTCCCACGAGCAAGAGTTGTTTTCTGGTAAGAAGAGTCACTATTGCGCTCCCATTGTCATACACAGGGCAAATAGCACTGGTGTCAGTTCTCAGCATGTACAGTGTATTGGACTGAAGAGGATCTACTGTTCTTGTCAGTGTCCTAAGCAGAATTGATCTAGATATGGCCGTGTGTGTAGAAAGCACAGTTCTTTTGTTCTGGCCTTATAGGAAACACAGTAGAGTAGAAGAGTGCTCTTTTCTCAAAAGCAGAGTGTGTTTCTTGTAAGGCGAGCTAGCGTTTGTTTCCCAGTCCTAAATTGAGTTGAATCACATGCAGTTTTTGGTCCTATGAGCTAGAGTTGTTTTCTGGTAAGAAAAGTCACTATTGCGCTCCCATTGCCACACACAGTGCAAAGAGGACTCGCGTCTGTTCCCATCAAGTACAGTGTATTGGACTGAAGAGGAGCTACTGTTCTTGTCAGGTTCCTAAGCAGAGTTGAACTAGATATGGCCCGTGTTTGTAAGAAGCACAGTTCTTTTCTACTGTAAGCTCACTGATCGAACCCATAGGAAACACAGTAGAGTAGAAGAGTGCCCTTTGCTCAAAAAGAGAGTGTGTTTCTTGTAAGGCGAGCTAGAGTTTGTTTCCCAGTCCTAAATGGAGTTGAATCACATGCAGTTTTTGGTCCCACGAGCAAGAGTTGTTTTCTGGTAAGAAGAGTCACTATTGCGCTCCCATTGTCATACACAGGGCAAATAGCACTGGTGTCAGTTCTCAGCATGTACAGTGTATTGGACTGAAGAGGATCTACTGTTCTTGTCAGTGTCCTAAGCAGAGTTGATCTAGATATGGCCGTGTGTGTAGAAAGCACAGTTCTTTTGTTCTGGCCTTATAGGAAACACAGTAGAGTAGAAGAGTGTTCTTTTCTCAAAAGCAGAGTCTGTTTCTTGTAAGGCGAGCTAGCGTTTATTTCCCAGTTCTAAATGGAGTTGAATCACATGCAGTTTTCGGTCCTACGAGCAAGAGTTGTTTTCTGGTAAGGAAAGTCACTGTTGCACTCCCAATGCCATACACAGTGAAAATAGCACTGGCGTCTGTTCCCAGCAAGTACAGTGTATTGGATTGAAGAGGAGCTACAGCTCTTGTCAGTTTCCTAAGCAGAGTTGAAGTAGATATGGCCCTTGTGTGTAGGAAGCACAGTTCTTTTGTTCTGAGCAAGCTCACTTTTAGGACCCCATAGGAAACACAGTATAGTAGAAGAGTGCTCTTTCCTCAAAAGCAGAGTGTGTTTCTTGTAAGGCGAGCCAGCGTTTGTTTCCCAGTCCTAAATGGAGTTGAATCTCATGCAGTTTCTGGTCCTACGAGCAAGAGTTGTTTTCTGGTAAGGAAAGTCACTATTGCGCTTTCATTGCCATACACAGTGCAAATAGCACTCGCGTCTGTTCCCAGCAAGTACAGTGTATTGGACTGAAGAGGAGCTACTGTTCTTGTCAGTTTCCTAAGCGGAGTTAAACTAGATATGTCCTGTGTGTGTAGGAAGCACAGTTCTTTTGTTCTGAGCAAGCTCACTGTTCGAACCCATAGTAAACATAGTAGATTAGGAGAGTGCTCTTTTCTCAAAAGCAGAGTGTGTTTCTTATAAGGCGAGCTAGCATTTGTTTCCCAGTCCTAAATGGAGTTGAATCACATGCAGTTTCTGGTCCTACGAGCAAGAGTTGTTTTCTGGTAAGAAGCGTGACTGTTGCGCTCCCATTGTCATACACAGGGCAAATAGCACTGGCATCTGGACCCCATAGGAAACACAGTAGAGTAGAAGAGTGCTCTTTTCTCAAAAGCAGAGTGTGTTTCTTGTAAGGCGAGCTAGCGTTTGTTTCCCAGTCATAAATGGAGTTGAATCACATGCAGTTTTTGGTCCCACGAGGAAGAGTTGTTTTCTGGTAAGAAGAGTCACTATTGCGCTCCCATTGTCATACACAGGGCAAATAGCACTGGTGTCAGTTCTCAGCATGTACAGTGTATTGGACTGAAGAGGATCTACTGTTCTTGTCAGTGTCCTAAGCAGAATTGATCTAGATATGGCCGTGTGTGTAGAAAGCACAGTTCTTTTGTTCTGGCCTTATAGGAAACACAGTAGAGTAGAAGAGTGTTCTTTTCTCAAAAGCAGAGTCTGTTTCTTGTAAGGCGAGCTAGCGTTTATTTCCCAGTTCTAAATGGAGTTGAATCACATGCAGTTTTCAGTCCTACGAGCAAGAGTTGTTTTCTGGTAAGGAAAGTCACTGTTGCACTCCCAATGCCATACACAGTGAAAATAGCACTGGCGTCTGTTCCCAGCAAGTACAGTGTATTGGATTGAAGAGGAGCTACAGCTCTTGTCAGTTTCCTAAGCAGAGTTGAAGTAGATATGGCCCTTGTGTGTAGGAAGCACAGTTCTTTTGTTCTGAGCAAGCTCACTGTTAGGACCCCATAGGAAACACAGTATAGTAGAAGAGTGCTCTTTTCTCAAAAGCAGAGTGTGTTTCTTGTAAGGCGAGCTAGCGTTTGTTTCCCAGTCCTAAATGGAGTTGAATCTCATGCAGTTTCTGGTCCTACTAGCAAGAGTTGTTTTCTGGTAAGGAAAGTCACTATTGCGCTTTCATTTCCATACACAGTACAAATAGCACTCGCGTCTGTTCCCAGCAAGTACAGTGTATAGGACTGAAGAGGAGCTACTGTTCTTGTCAGTTTCCTAAGCAGAGTTGAAGTAGATATGGCCCGTGTACGTAGGAAGCAAAATTCATTTGTTCTGAGCAAGCTCACTGTTCGGACCCCATAGGAAACAGTGTAGAGTAGAAGAGTGCTCTTTTCTCAAAAGCAGAGTGTGTTTCTTGTAAGGGGAGCTAGTGTTTGTTTCCCAGTCAGAAATGGAGTTGAATCCCATGCAGTTTCTGTTCCTACAAGCAAGAGTTGTTTTCTGGTAAGAAGAGTCACTATTGCGCTCCCATTGTCATACAAAGTGCAAACAGCACTGGTGTCTGTTCCCAGCTTGTAGTGTGTATTGGACTGAAGAGTATGTACTGTTCTTGTCAGTTTCCTAATCAGAATTGAACTAGATATGGACTGTGTGTTTAGGAAGTACAGTTCTTTTATTCTGAGCAGGCTCACTGTTCTAGCCCTGTAGGAAACACAGTAGAGTAGAAGAGTGTCTTTTCTCAAAAGCAGAGTGTGTTTCTTGTAAGGCGAGCTAGCAATTGTTTCCCAGTCCTAAGTGGTGTTGAATCACTTGCAGATCTGTTCCTAGGAGCAAGAGTTGTTTTCTGGTAAGAAGAGTCACTATTGTGCTTCCATTGTCATGCACAGGGCAAATAGCACTGGTGTCTGTTCCCAGCATGTAAAGTGTATTGGACTGAAGAGAATCTACTGTTCTTGTCAGGTTCCTAAGCAGAATTGATCTAGATATGGCCGTGTGTGTAGGAAGCACAGTTCTTTTGTTCTCAGCAAGCTCACTGTTCGGACCCCATAGGAAACACAGTAAAGTAGAAGAGTGCTCTTTGCTCAAAAGCAGAGTGTGTTTCTTGTAAGGCGAGCTGGCTTTGTTTCCCAGTCCTAAATGGAGTTGAATCACATGCGGTTTCTTGTCCTACGAGCAAGAGTTGTTTTCTGGTAAGAAGAGTCACTATTGCGCTCCCATTGTCATACACAGGGCAAATAGCACTGGTGTCGGTTCCCAGCATGTACAGTGTATTGGACTAAAGAAGATCTACTGTTCTTGTCAGGTTCCTAAGCAGAATTGAACTAGATATGGCCCTGTGTAGGAAGCACAGTTCTTTTGTTCTGAGCAAGCTCACTGTTCTGGCCCTATAGGAAACACAGTAGAGTAGAAGAGTGCTCTTTTCTCAAAAGCAGAGTGTGTTTCTTGTAAGGCGAGCTAGCGTTTGTTTCCCAGTCCTAAATGGAGTTAAATCACATGCAGTTTTTGGTCCCACGATCAAGAGTTGTTTTCTGGTAAGAAGAGTCACTATTGTGCTCCCATTGTCATACACAGGGCAAATAGCACTGGTGTCGGTTCTCAGCATGTACAGTGTATTGGACTGAAGAGGATCTACTGTTCTTGTCAGTTTCCTAAGCAGAATTGATCTAGATATGTCCGTGTGTGTACAAAGCACAGTTCTTTTGTTCTGAGCAAGCTCACTGTTCTGGCCCTATAGGAAACACAGTAGAGTAGAAGAGTGCTCTTTTCTCAAAAGCAGAGTTTGTTTCTTGTAAGGCGAGCTAGCGTTTTTTTCCCAGTCCTAAAGGGAGTTGAATCACATGCAATTTCTGGTCCTACGAGCAAGAGTTGTTTTCTGGTAAGAAGAGTCACTATTGTGCTCCCATTGTCATACACAGGGAAAATAGCACTGGCGTCTGTTCCCAGCAAGTTCAGTGTATTGGACTGAAGAGGATCTACTGTAGTTGTTAGTTACCTAAGCAGAATTGAACTAGATATGGCCTTGTGGGTAGGAAGCACAGTTCTTTTGTTCTGAGGAAGCACACTCTTCTGGCCCTATAGGAAACACAGTAGATTAGATGAGTACTCTTTTCTCAAAAGCAGAGTGTGTTTCTTGTAAGGCGAGCTAGCGTTTGTTTCCCAGTCCTAAATGGAGTTGAATCACATGCAGTTTTTGGAACTACGAGCAAGAGTTGTTTTCTGGTAAGGAAAGTCACTGTTGCACTCCCAATGCCATACACAGTGAAAATAGCCCTGGCTTCTGTTCCCAGCAAGTACAGTGTATTGGACTGAAGAGGAGCTACAGCTCTTGTCAGATTCCTAAGCAGAGTTGAAGTAGATATGGCCCGTGTGTGTAGGAAGCACAGTTCTTTTGTTCTGAGCAAGCTCACTGTTAGGAACCCATAGGAAACACAGTATAGTAGAAGAGTGCTCTTTTCTCAAAAGCAGAATGTGTTTCTTGTAAGGCGAGCTAGCATTTGTTTCCCAGTCATAAATGGAGTTGATTCACATGCAGTTTCTGGTCCTACGAGCAAGAGTTGTTTTCTGGTAAGGAGAGTCACTATTGCGCTTTCATTGCCATACACAGTACAGATAGCCCTCGCGTATGTTCCCTGCAAGTACAGTGTATTGGACTGAAGAGGAGCTACTGTTCTTGTCAGTTTCCCAAGCAGAGTTGAACTAGATATGGCCCGTGTGTGTAGGAAGCACAGTTCTTTTGTTCTGAGCAAGCTCACTGTTCGGACCCCATAGGAAACACAGTAGAGTAGAAGAGTGCCCTTTTCTCAAAAGCAGAGTGTTTTTCTTGTAAGGCGAGCTAGCGTTTGTTTCCCAGTCATAAATGGAGTTGAATCCCATGTAGTTTCTATTCCTATGAGCAAGAGTTGTTTTCTGGTATGAAGAGTCACCATTGCGATCCCATTGCTATACACAGTGCAAATAGCACTCGAGTCTGTTTCCAGCAAGTACAGTGTATTGGACTGAAGAGGAGCTACTGTTCTTGTATGTTTCCTAAGCAGAGTTGTACTAGATATGGCCCGTGAGTGTAGGAAGCACAGTTCTTTTGTTCTGAGCTAGCTCACTGTTCGGACCCCATAGGCAACACTGTAGTGTAGAAGAGTGCTCTTTTCTCAAAAGCAGAGTGTGTTTCTTGTAAGTTGAGCTAGCGTTTGTTTCCTAGTCCTAAATGGAGTTGAATCACATGCAGTTTCTGGTCCTACGAGCAAGAGTTGTTTTCTAGAAAGAAGAGTCACTATTGCACTCCCATTTTCATACAAAGGACAAATAGCACTGGCGTTTGTTCCCACCAAGTACAGTGTATTGGACTGAATAGGATCTACTGTTCTTATCAGTTTCCTTACCAGAATTGAACTCGATATGGCCGTGTGTGTAGGAAGCACAGTTCTTTTGTTCTGAGCAAGCTCACTCTTCTGGCCCTATGGTAAACACAGTAGAGTAGAAGAGTGCTCTTTTCTCAAAAGCAGAGTGTGTTTCTTGTAAGACAAGCTAGCGTTTGTTTCCCAGTCCTTAATGGAGTTGAAACACATGCAGTTTTTGGTCCTACGACCAAGAGTTGTTTTCTGGTAAGGAAAGTCACTCTTGTGCTCCCAATGCCATACACAGTAAAATTAGCACTCGCGTCTGTTTCCAGCAAGTACAGTGTATTGGACTGAAGAGGAGCTACTGTTCTTGTAAGTTTCCTAAGCAGAGTTGTACTAGATATGGCCCGTGTGTGTAGGAAGCACAGTTGTTTTGTTCTGAGCAAGCTCACTGTTCTGGCTGTATAGGAAACACAGTAGAGTAGAAGAGTGCTCTTTTCACAAAAGCAGAGTGTGTTTCCTGTAAGGCGAGCTAGCGTTTGTTTCCCAGTCCTAAATAGAGTTGAATCACATCCAGTTTCTGGTCCTACGAGCAAGAGTTGTTTTGTATAATGAAGAGTCACTATTGCGCTCCCATTGTCATACACAGTGCAAATAGCACTGGCGACCGTTCCCAGCATTTACAGTGTATTGGACTGAAGTGGAGCTACTGTCCTTGTCAGTTTGCTAAGCAGAGTTGAACTAGATATGGCCCGTGTGTGTAGGAAGCACACTTCTTTTGTTTTGAGCAAGCTCACTGTTCTGCCCTATAGGAAACACAGTAGAGTAGAACAGTGCTCTTTTCGCAAAAGCAGAGTGTTTTTCTTGTAGGGCGAGCTATGGTTTGTTTCCCAGTCAGAAATGGAGTTGAATGCCATGCGGTTTCTGTTCCTACGAGCAAGAGTTGTTTTCTGGTAATAAGAGTCACTATTGAGCTCCCATTGCAATACACAGTGCAAATAGCACTGGCGTCTGATCCCAGTAAGTACAGTGTATTGGACTGAAGAGGATCTACTTTCCTTGTCAGTTTCCTAAGCAGAGTTGAACTAGATATGGCCCGTGTGTGTAGGAAGCACAGTTCTTTCTTTCTGAGCTAGCTCACAGTTCAGACCCCATAGGAAACACAGTAGAGAAGAAAAGTGCTGTTTTCGCAAAAGCAGAGTGTGTTTCTTGTAAGGCGAGCTAGGGTTTGTTTCCCAGTCCTAAATGAAGTTGAATCCCATGCAGTTTCTGTTCCTAAGAGCAAGAGTTGTTTTCTTGTAAGGAAAGTCACTATTGCGCTCCTATTGTCATACAGAGTGCAAATAGCACTCACGTCTGTTCCCAGCTAGTACAGTGTATTGTTCTGAAGAGGAGGTACTGTTCTTGTCAGTTTCCTAAGCAGAGTTGAACTAGATATGGCCCGTGTGTGTAGGAAGCACAGTTCCTTTATTTTTAGCAAGCTCACTGTTCTGGCACTATAGGAAATCCAGTAGAGTTCAAGAGTGCTCTTTTCTCAACAGCAGAGTTTGTTTCTCATAAGGCAAGCTAGTGTTTGTTTCCCAGTCAGAAATGGAGTTGAATCCCATGCAATTTCTGGTCCTACAATCAAGATTTTTTTTGTGGTAAGAAGTGTCACTATTGTGCTCCCATTGCCATACACATTGCAAACACCACTCTCGTCTGTTCCCAGCATGTACAGTGTATTGGACTGAAGAGGAGCTACTGTTCTTGTCAGTTTCCTATGGAGAATTGAACTAGATATGGCCCGTGTGTGTAGGAAGCACAGTTCTTTTGTTCTGAGCAAGCTCACTGTTCTGGCCCTATAGGAAACAGAGTAGAGTAGAAAAGGGCTCTTTTCTCAAAAGCAGAGTGTGTTTCTTCTAAGGCGAGCTAGCGTTTGTTTCTCAGTCCTAAATGGAGTTGAATCAAATGCAGTTTTTGGTCCTACGAGCAAGAGTTGTTTTCTGGTAAGAAGAGTCATTATTGCGCTCCCATTGCCATACACAGTACATATAGCACTCGTGTTTGTTTAACGCATGTACAGTGTATTGTTCTGAAGAGGAGATACTGTTCTTGTCAGTTTCTATGCAGAGTTGAACTAGATATGGCCCTTGTGTGTAGGAAGCACACTTCTTTTGTTCTGACCAAGCTCACTGTTGAACCCCACAGGAAACACAGTAGAGTAGAAGAGTGCTCTTTTCTCTAAAGCAGAGTGTGTTTCTTGTAAGGCGAGCTAGAGTTTGTTTCCCAGTCCTAAATGGAGTTGAATCACATGCAGTTTCTGGTCCTACCAGCAAGAGTTGTTTTCTGGTAAGAAGAGTCACTATTGTGCTCCCATTGTCATACACAGGGCAAATAGCACTGGCGTCTGTTCCCAGCATGTACAGTGTATTGGACTGAAGAGGATCTACTGTTCTTGTCAGGTTCCTAAGCAGAGTTGAACTAGATATGGCCCGTGTGTGTAGGAAGCACAGTTCTTTTGTTCTGAGCAAGCTCACTGTTCTGGCCCTATAGGAAACACAGTAGAGTAGAAGAGTGCTCTTTTCTCAAAAGCAGAGTGTGTTTCTTGTAAGGCGAGCTAGTGTTTGTTTCCAAGTTCTAAATGGAGTTGAATCACATGCAGTTTTTGGTCCTACACGCAAGAGTTGTTTTCTGGTAAGGAAAGTCACTATTGTGCTCCCATTGCCATACACAGTACAGTGTATTGGGCTGAAGAGGAGCTAATGTTCTTGTCATTTTCCTAAGCAGAGTTGAATTAGATATGGCGCGAGTGTGCAGGTAGCACCGTTCTTTTGTTCTCAGCAAGCTCACAGTTCGGACCCCATAGAAATCACAGTAGAATTGAAGAGTGTACTTTACTCAAGAAGAAGAGTGTGTTTCTTGTAAGACGAGCTAGCGTTTGTTTCCCAGTCCTAAATGGAGTTGAATCACATGTAGTTTCTGGTCCTACAAGCAAGAGTTGTTTTCTGGTAAGGAAAGTCACTTTTGTGCTCCCATTGCCATACACAGTGCAAATAGCACTTGCGTCTGTTCCCAGCAAGTACAGTGTATTGGACTGAAGAGGAGCTACGGTTCTTGTCAGTTTCCTAAGCAGAGTTGAACTAGATATGGCCCGTGTGTGTAGGAAGCACACTTCTTTTGTTCTGAACAAGCTCACTGTTGAACCCCACAGGAAACACAGTAGAGTAGAAGAGTGCTCTTTTCTCAAAAGCAGAGTGTGTTTCTTGTAAGGCGAGCTAGAATATGTTTCCCAGTCCTAAATGGAGTTGAAATACACATGCAGTTTCCGGTCCTACGAGCAAGAGTTGTTTTCTGGTAAGAAGAGTCACTATTGCGCTCACATTTTCATACACAATGCAAATAGCACTGGCGTCTGTTCCCAGCAAGTACAGTGTATTGGACAGAAGAGGATCTACTGTTCTTGTCAGTTTCCTGAGCAGAATTGAACTAGATATGGCCATGTGTAGGAAGCACAGTTCTTTTGTTCTGAGCAAGCTCACTGTTCTGGCCCTATAGGAAACACAGTAGAGTAGAAGAATGCTCTTTTCTCTAAAGCAGAGTGTGTTTCTTGTAAGGCGAGCTAGCGTTTGTTTCCCAATCCTAAATGGAGTTGAATCACATGCAGTTTCTGGTCCTACCAGCAAGAGTTGTTTTCTGGTAAGAAGAGTCACTATTGTGCTCCCATTGTCATTCACAGGGCAAATAGTAGTTGCGTCTCTTCCCAGCATGTACAGTGTATTGGACTGAAGAGGATCTACTGTTCTTGTCAGGTTCCTAAGCAGAGTTGAACTAGATATGGCCGTGTGTAGGAAGCACAGTTCTTTTGTTCTGAGCAAGCTCACTGTTCTGGCCCTATAGGAAACACAGTAGAGTAGAAGATTGCTGTTTTCTCAAAAGCAGAGTGTGTTTCTTGTAAGGCGAGCTAGCGTTTGTTTCCAAGTTCTAAATGGAGTTGAATCACATGCAGTTTTTGGTCCTACAGGCAAGAGTTGTTTTCTGGTAAGGAAAGTCACTATTGCACTCCCATTGCCATACACAGTGCAAATAGCCCTCGCATCTGTTCCCAGCAAGTACAGTGTATTGGGCTGAAGAGGAGCTAATGTTCTTGTCAGTTTCCTAAGCAGAGTTGAATTAGAAATGGCGCGAGTGTGTAGGAAGCACCGTTCTTTTGTTCTCAGCAAGCTCACAGTTCGGACCCCATAGAAATCAGAGTAGAATTGAAGAGTGTACTTTACTCAAGAAGAAGAGTGTGTTTCTTGTAAGTCGAGCTAGCGTTTGTTTCCCAGTCCTAAATGGAGTTGAATCACATGCAGTTTCTGGTCCTACAAGCAAGAGTTGTTTTCTGGTTAGAAGAGTCACTATTGCGCTCCCATTGTCATACACAGCGCAAATAGCACTGGCTTGTGTTCCCAGCATGTACAGCGTATTGGACTGAAGAGGATCTACTGTTCTTGTCAGGTTCCTAAGCAGTGTTGAGCTAGATATGTCCCATGTGTGTAGGAAGCACAGTTCTTTTGTACTCAGCAAGCTCACTGTTCTGGCCCTATAGGAAACACAGTAGAGTAGAAGAGTGCTCTTTCCTCAAAAGCAGAGTGTGTTTCTTGTAGGGGAGCTAGCGTTTGTTTCCCAGTCCTAAATGGAGTTGAATCACATGCAGTTTCACGTCCTACGAGCAAGAGTTGTTTTCTGGTAAAGAAAGTCACTATTGGGCTCCCATTGCCATACACGGTGCAAATAGCACTCGCGTCTGTTCCCAGCAAGTACAGTGTATTGTTCTGAAGAGGAGCTACTGTTCTTGTATGTTTCCTAAGCAGAGTTGAACTAAATATGACCCGTGTGTGTAGGAAGCACAGTTCTTTTGTTCTGAGCAAGCTCACTTTTGGACCCCATAGGAAACACAGTAGAGTAGATGTGGGCCCTATTCTCAAAAGCAGAGTGTGTTTCTTGTAAGGCGAGCTAGCATTTGTTTCCCAATCCTAAATGGAGTTGAATCACATGCAGTTTCTGGTCCTACGGGCAAGAGTTGTTTTGTGGTAAGAAGAGTCACTATTGCGCTCCCATTGTCATACACAGGGCAAATGGCACTGGCGTCTGTTCCCAGTAAGCACAGTGTATTGGACTGAAGAGGATCTACTGTTCTTGTCAGTTTCCTAAGGAGAATTGAACTAGATATGGCCCGTGTGTGTGGGAAGCACACTTCTTTTGTTCTGAGCAAGCTCTCTGTTCTGGCCCTATAGGAAACACAGTAGAGTAGAAAAGGGCTCTTTTCTCAAAAGCAGAGTATGTTTCTTCTAAGTCGAGCTAGCGTTTGTTTCCCAGTCCTAAATGTAGTTGAATCACATGCAGTTTCTGGTCCTACGAGCAAGAATTTTTTTGTGGTAAGAAGAGTCACTATTGCGCTCCCATTGTCATACACAATGCAAATTCCTCTCGCGTCTGTTCCCAGCAAGTAGTGTATTGGACTGAAGAGGAGCTACTCTTCTTGTCAGTTTCCTAAGCAGAGTTGAACTAGATATGTCCCGTGTGTTTAGGAAGCACAGTTCTTTTGTTCTGAGCAAGCTCACTGTTCGAACCCCATAGGAAACACAGTAGAGTAGAAGAGTGCTCTTTTCTCAAAAGCAGAGTGTGTTTCTTGTAAGGCGAGCTAGCATTTGTTTCCCAGTCCTAAATGGAGTTGAAATACACATGCAGTTTCTGGTCCTACGAGCAAGTGTTGTTTTCTGGTAAGAAGAGTCACTATTGCGTTCCCATTGTCATACACAATGCAAATAGCACTGGCGTCTGTTCCCAGGAAGTACAGTGTATTGGACTGAAGAGGATCTACTATTCTTGTCAGTTTCCTGAGCAGAATAGAACTAGATATGGCCATGTGTAGGAAGCTCAGTTCTTTTTTTCTGAGCAAGCTCACTGTTCTGGCGCTATAGGAAACACAGTAGAGTAGAAGAGTGCTGTTTTCTCAAAAGCAGAGTGTGTTTCTTGTAAGGCGAGCTAGCATTTCTTTCCAATTTCTAAATGGAGTTGAATCACATGCAGTTTTTGGTCCTACACGCAAGAGTTGCTTTCAGGTAAGGAAAGTCACTATTGTGCTCCCATTGCCAAACACAGTGCAAATAGCCCTCGCATCTGCTCCCAGCAAGTACAGTGTATTGGGCTGAAGAGGAGCTAATGTTCTTGTCATTTTCCTAAGCAGAGTTGAATTAGATATGGGGCGAGTGTGTAGGAAGCACAGTTCTTTTGTTCTCATCAAGCTCACAGTTCGGACCCCATAGAAATAACAGTAGAATTGATGAGTGTACTTTACTCAAGAAGAAGAGTGTGTTTCTTGTAAGGCGAGCTAGTGTTTGTTTCCCAGTCCTAAATGGAGTTGAATCACATGCATTTTCTGGTCCTACAAGCAAGGGTTGTTTTCTGGTATGGAAAGACACTATTGAGCTCCCATTGCCATACACAGTGCAAATAGCACTGGCATCTGTTGCCAAAAGTACAGTGTATTGGACTAAAGAGGAGCTACTTCTCTTGTCAGTTTCCTAAGGAGAATTGAACTAGATATGACCCGTGTCTAGGAAGCACAGTTCTTTTGTTCTGAGGAAGCTCACTGTTCGGACCCTATAGGAAACACAGTAGAGTAGAAGTGTGACCTTTTCTCAAAGCAGAGCGTGTTTCTTGTAAGGCGAGCTAGCGTTTGTTTCCCAGTCCTAAGTGGAGTTGAATAACATGCAGTTTCTAGTCCTATGAGCAAGAGTTGTTTTCTGGTAAGAAGAGTCACTATTGTGCTCCCATTACTGTACACAGTGCAAATAGCACTCGTGTCTGTTCCCAGCAAGTACAGTGTATTGGACTGAAGAGGATCTACTGTTCTTGTCAGTTTCCTAAGGAGAATTGAACTAGATATGGCCGTGTGTGTAGGAAGCACAGTTCTTTTGTTCTGAGCAAGCTCACTGTTCTGGCGCTAAAGGAAACACACTAGAGTAGAAGAGTGCTCCTTCCTCAAAAGCAGAGTGTGTTACTTGTAAGGCGAGCTAGCATTTGTTTCCCAGTCCTAAATAGAGTTGAATCACATGCAGTTTTTGGTCCTACGAGCAAGAGTTGCTTTCTGGTATGGAAAGACACTATTGAGCTCCCATTGCCATACACAGTGCAAATAGCACTGGCATCTGTTGCCAAAAGTACAGTGTATTGGACTAAAGAGGAGCTACTTCTCTTGTCAGTTTCCTCAGCAGAGATGAACTAGATATGGCCCGAGTGTAGGAAGCACAGTTCGTTTGTTCTGAGCAAGTTCTCTGTTTGGACCCCATAGGAAACACAGTAGAGTAGAAGAGTGCTCTTTACTCAAAAAGAAGACTGTGTTTCTTGTAAGGCGAGCAAGTGTTTGTTTCCCAGTCCTAAATGGAGTTGAATCACATGCAGTTTTTGGTCCTACGAGCAAGAGTTGTTTTTTGGTAAGGAAAGTCACTATTGCGCTCCATTTCTATGCACAGTGCAAATAGCACTCGCGTCTGTTCGAAGCAAGTACAGTGTATTGGACTGAAGAGGAGCTACTGTTCTCGTCAGTTTCCAAAGCAGAGTTGTGTTTCATGTCAGGCGAGCTAGCGTTTGTTTCCCAGTCCTAAATGGAGCTGAATCACATGCAGTTTCTGGTCCTAGGAGCAAGAGTTGTTTTCTGGTAAGAAGAGTCACTATTATGCTCCCATTGTCATACACAGGGCAAATAGCACTGGCGTCTGTTCCCAGCATGTACAGTGTATTGGACTGAAGAGGAGCTACTCTTCTTGTCAGTTTCCTAAGCAGAGTTGAACTAGATATGGCCCGTGTATGTAGGAAGCACAGTTCTTTTGTTCTGAGCAAGCTCACTGTTCTGGCCCTATAGGAAACACAGTAGAGTAGAAGAGTGCTCTTTTCTCAAAAGCAGAGTGTGTTTCTTGTAAGGCAAGCTAGGGTTTGTTTCCCAGTCCTAAATGGAGTTGAATCAAATGCAGTTTTTGGTCTTACGAGGAAGGGGTGTTTTCTGGTAAGAAGAGTCACTAATGCGCTCCCATTGCCATACACAGTACAAATAGCACTCGCGTCTGTTCCCAGCAATTACAGTGTATTGGACAGAAGAGGAGCTACTGTTCTTGTCAGTTTCCTATGCAGAATTGAACTAGATATGACCCGTGTCTAGGAAGCACAGTTCTTTTGTTCTGAGGAAGCTCACTGTTCGGACCCTATAGGAAACACAGTAGAGTAGAAGTGTGACCTTTTCTCAAAGCAGAGCGTGTTTCTTGTAAGGCGAGCTAGCGTTTGTTTCCCAGTCCTAAGTGGAGTTGAATAACATGCAGTTTCTAGTCCTATGAGCAAGAGTTGTTTTCTGGTAAGAAGAGTCACTATTGTGCTCCCATTACTGTACACAGTGCAAATAGCACTCGTGTCTGTTCCCAGCAAGTACAGTGTATTGGACTGAAGAGGATCTACTGTTCTTGTCAGTTTCCTAAGGAGAATTGAACTAGATATGGCCGTGTGTGTAGGAAGCACAGTTCTTTTGTTCTGAGCAAGCTCACTGTTCTGGCGCTAAAGGAAACACACTAGAGTAGAAGAGTGCTCCTTCCTCAAAAGCAGAGTGTGTTACTTGTAAGGCGAGCTAGCATTTGTTTCCCAGTCCTAAATAGAGTTGAATCACATGCAGTTTTTGGTCCTACGAGCAAGAGTTGCTTTCTGGTATGGAAAGACACTATTGAGCTCCCATTGCCATACACAGTGCAAATAGCACTGGCATCTGTTGCCAAAAGTACAGTGTATTGGACTAAAGAGGAGCTACTTCTCTTGTCAGTTTCCTCAGCAGAGATGAACTAGATATGGCCCGAGTGTAGGAAGCACAGTTCTTTTGTTCTGAGCAAGTTCTCTGTTTGGACCCCATAGGAAACACAGTAGAGTAGAAGAGTGCTCTTTACTCAAAAAGAAGACTGTGTTTCTTGTAAGGTGAGCAAGTGTTTGTTTCCCAGTCCTAAATGGAGTTGAATCACATGCAGTTTTTGGTCCTACGAGCAAGAGTTGTTTTTTGGTAAGGAAAGTCACTATTGCGCTCCATTTCTATGCACAGTGCAAATAGCACTCGCGTCTGTTCGAAGCAAGTACAGTGTATTGGACTGAAGAGGAGCTACTGTTCTCGTCAGTTTCCAAAGCAGAGTTGTGTTTCATGTCAGGCGAGCTAGCGTTTGTTTCCCAGTCCTAAATTGAGCTGAATCACATGCAGTTTCTGGTCCTAGGAGCAAGAGTTGTTTTCTGGTAAGAAGAGTCACTATTATGCTCCCATTGTCATACACAGGGCAAATAGCACTGGCGTCTGTTCCCAGCATGTACAGTGTATTGGACTGAAGAGGAGCTACTGTTCTTGCAGGTTCCTAAGCAGAGTTGAACTAGATATGGCCCGTGTGTGTAGGAAGCACAGTTCTTTTGTTCTCAGCAAGCTCACTGTTCTTGCCCTATAGGAAACACAGTAGAGTAGAAGAGTGCTCTTTCCTCAAAAGCAGAGTGTGTTTCTAGAAAGGCGAGCTAGTGTTTCTTTCCCAGTCCTAAATGGAGTTGAATCACATGCAGTTTCTGGTCCTAAGAGCAAGAGTTGTTTTGTGGTAAGAAGAGTCACTGTTGTGCTCCCATTGCTGTTCACAGTGCAAATAGCACTCGCGTCTGTTCCCAGCAAGTACAGTGTATTGGACTGAAGAGGAGCTACTCTTCTTGTAAGTTTCCTAAGCAGAGTTGAACTAGATATGGCCCGTGTGTAGGAAGCACAGTTCTTTTGTTCTGAGCAAGCTCACTGTTCTGTCCCTATAGGAAACACAGTAGAGTAGAAGAGTGCTCTTTTCTCAAAAGCAGAGTGTGTTTCTTGTAAGGCAAGCTAGGGTTTGTTTCCCAGTCCTAAAAGGAGTTGAATCAAATGAAGTTTTTGGTCTTATGAGCAAGAGTTGTTTTCTGGTAAGAAGAGTCACTAATGCGCTCCCATTGCCATACACAGTGCAAATAGCACTCACGTCTGTTCCCAGCAATTACAGTGTATTGGACTTAAGAGGATCTACTTTTCTTGTCAGTTTCCTAAGCAGAGTTGATCTAGATATGGCCCGTGTGTGTAGGAAGCACAGTTCTTTTGTTCTCAGCAAGCTCACTGTTCGGACCCTATAGAAAACACAGTAGAGTAGAAGAGTGCATTTTTCTCAAAAGCAGAGTGTGTTTCTTGTATGGTGAGCTAGCGTTTCTTTCCCAGTCCTAAATGGAGTTGAATCACATGCAGTTTCTGGTCCTACGAGCAAGAGTTGTTTTCTGGTAAGAAGAGTCACTATTGCGCTCCCATTGTCATACACAGGGCAAATAGCACTGGCGTCTGTTACCAGCATGTACAGTGTATTGGACTGAAGAGGATCTACTGTTCTTGTCAGGTTCCTAAGCAGAGTTGAACTAGATATGGCCCGTGTGTGTAGGAAGCACAGTTCTTTTGTTCTGAGCAAGCTCACTGTTTGAACCCTATAGGAAACACAGTAGAGTAGATGTGTGCCCTATTCTCAAAAGCAGAGCGTGTTTCTTGTAAGGCGAGCTAGCGTTTGTTTCCCACTCCTAAGTGGATTGAATCAAATGCAGTTTCTGGTCCTAAGAGCAAGAGTTGTTTATTGGTAAGAAGATTCACTATTGTGCACTTATTGCCGTACACAGTGCAAATAGCACTCGCGTCTGTTCCCCCCAAGTACAGTGTATTGGACTGAAGAGGAGCTACTGTTCTTGTGAGTTTCCTAAGCAGAGTTGAACTAGATATGGCCCGTGTGTGTAGGAAGCACAGTTCTTTTGTTCTCAGCAAGCTCACTGTTCGGACACCATTGGAAACACAGTAGAGTAGAAGAGTGCTCTTTTCTCAAAAGGAGAGTGTGTTTCTTGTAAGGCAAGCTAGGGTTTGTTTCCTAGTCCTAAATGGAGTGGAATCAAATGCAGTTTTTGGTCTTACGAGCAAGAGTTGTTTTCTGGTAAGAAGAGTCACTATTGCGCTCCCATTGCCATAGGCAGTGCAAATAGCACTAGCGGCTGTTCCCAGCAAGAACAGTGTATTGGACTGAAGAGGAGCTACTGTTCTTGTCAGTTTCCTATGCAGAATTGAACTAGATATGGCCCGTGTCTAGGAAGCACAGTTCTTTTGTTCTGAGCAAGCTCACTGTTCTGGCCCTACAGGAAACACAGTAGAGTAGAAGAGTGCTATTTTCTCAAAAGCAGAGTGTGTTTCTTGTAAGGCGAGCTAGCATTTGTTTCCCAGTCCTAAATAGAGTTGAATCACATGCAGTTTCTGGTCCAACGAGCAAGAGTTTTTTTTTGGTAAGAAGAGTCACTATTGTGCTCCCTTTGTCATTCACAGTGCAAATACCACTGGCGTCTGTTCCCAGCAAGTACAGTGTATTGGCCTGAAGAGGATCTACTGTTCTTGTCAGTTTCCTAAGCAGAGTTGAACTAGATATGGCCCGTGTGTGTAGGAAGCACAGTTCTTTTGTTCTAAGCAAGCTCACTGTTCGAACCCTATAGGAAACACAGTAGAGTAGAAGTGTGACCTTTTCTCAAAGCAGAGCGTGTTTCTTGTAAGGTGAGCTAGCGTTTGTTTCCCCGTCCTAAGTGGAGTTGAATAACATGCAGTTTCTGGTCCTAAGAGCAAGAGTTGTTTTCTGGTAAGAAGAGTCACTATTGCGCTCCGTTTGCCATACACAGTGCAAATAGCACTCGCGTCTGTTCCCAACAAGTACAGTGTATTGGACTGAAGAGGAGCTACTGTTGTTGTCAGTTTCCTAAGCAGAGTTGAACTAGATATGGCCCGTGTACGTAGGAAGCAAAATTCATTTGTTCTGAGCAAGCTCACTGTTCGGACACCATAGGAAACAGTGTAGAGTAGAAGAGTGCTCTTTTCTCAAAAGCAGAGTGTGTTTCTGGTAAGGGGAGGTAGTGTTTGTTTCCCAGTCAGAAATGGAGTTGAATCATATGCAGTTTCTGGTCCTACGAGCAAGAGTTGTTTTCTGGTAAGGAATCACTATTGTGCTCCCATTGCCATACACAGTGCAAATAGCACTCGCGTCTGTTCCCAGCAAGTACAGTGTATTGGACTGAAGAGGAGCTACTGTTCTTGTCAGTTTCCTAAGCAGAGTTGAACTAGATATGGCCAGTGTGTGTAGGAAGCACAGTTCTTTTGTTCTGAGCAAGCTCACTGTTCTGGTCCCATAGGAAAAACAGTAGAGTAGAAGAGTGCTCTTTTCTCAAAAGCAGAGTGTGTTTCTTGTAAGGCGAGCTAGCGTTTGTTTCCCAGTCTTAAATGGAGTTGAATACCATGCAGTTTCTGGTCCTACAAGCAAGAGTTGTTTTCTGGTAAGAAGAGTCACTATTGCACTCCCATTGACATACACAGGGCAAATAGCACTCGCGTCTGTCCCCAGCATGTAAAGTGTATTGGACTGAAGAGAATCTACTGTTCTTCTCAGGTTCCTAAGCAGAATTGAACTAGATATGGCCGTGTGTGTAGGAAGCACAGTTCTTTTGTTCTGAGCAAGCTCTTTGTTCGGACGCCATAGGAAAAACAGTAGAGTATGAGAGTGCTCTTTTCTCAAAAGCAGAGTGTGTTTCTTGTAAGGCGAGCTAGCGTTTGTTTCCCAGTCCTAAATGGAGTTGAATCACATGCAGTTTCTTGTCCTACGAGCAAGAGTTGTTTTCTGGTAAGAAGAGTCACTATTGCGCTCCCATATTCGTACACAGGGCAAATAGCACAGGTGTCGGTTCCCAGCATGTACAGTGTATTGGACTGAAGAGGAGCTACTGTTCTTGTCAGTTTCCTAAGCAGAATTGATCTAGATATGGCCGTGTGTGTAGGAAGCACAGTTCTTTTGTTCTGAGCAAGCTCACTGTTCTGACCATATAGGAAACACAGTAGAGCAGAAGCGTGCTCTTTTCTCAAAAGCAGAGTCTGTTTCTTGTAAGGCGAGCTAGCATTTATTTCACAGTTCTAAATGGAGTTGAATCACATGCAGTTTTCGGTCCTGCAAGCAAGAGTTGTTTTCTGGTAAGGAAAGTCACAATTGAGTTCCCATTACCATACACAGTGTAAATAGCACTCGCGTCTGTTCCCAGCAAGTACAGTATATTGGACTGAAGAGGACCTACTGTTCTTGTCAGTTTCCTAAGCAGAGTTGAATTAGATATGGCCCGTGTGTGTAGGAAGCACAGTTCTTTTGTTCTGAGCAAGCTCACTGTTCAGACCCCATAGGAAACACAGTAGAGTAGAAGAGTGCTCTTTTCTCAAAAGCAGAGTGTGTTTCTTATCAGGAGAGCTAGTGTTTGTTTCCCAGTCAGAAATGGAGTTGAATCGCATGCAGTTTCTGGTCCTACGAGCAAGAGTTATTTTTCTGGTAAGAAGAGTCACTATTGCGCTCCCATTTTCATACACAGGGCAAATAGCACACGCGTCTGTTCCCAGCAAGTACAGTGTATTGGACTGAAGAGGAGCTACTGTTCTTGTCAGTTTCCTAAGCAGAATTGAACTAGATATGGCCGTGTGTGTAGGAAGCACAGTTCTTTTTTTCTGAGCAAGCTCACTGTTCGGACCCCATAGGAAATACAGTAAAGTAGAAGAGTGCTCTTTTCTCAAAATCAGAGTGTGTTTCTTGTAAGGCGAGCTAGCGTTTATTTTCCAGTTCTAAATGGAGTTGAATCACATGCAGTTTTTGGTCCTACGAGCAAGATTTGTTTTCTTGTAAGAAAAGTGACTATTGTGCTCTCATTGTCATACAAAGGACAAATAGCACTGGCCTCTGTTCCCAGCAAGTACAGTGTATTGGACTGAAGAGGAGCTACTGTTCTTGTCAGTTTCCTAAGCAGAGTTGAACTAGATATGGCCCGTTTGTGTAGGAAGCACAGTTCATTTGTTCTGAGCAAGCTCACTGTTAGGACCCCATAAGAAACACAGTGGAGTAGAAGAGTGCTCTTTTCTCAAAAGCAGAGTGTGTTTCTTGTAAGACGAGCTAGCGTATTTTTCCCAGTCCTAAATGGAGTTGAATCCCATGTAGTTTCTGTTCCTACGAGCAAGAGTTGTTTTCTGGTAAGAAGAGTCACTATGGTGCTCCCATTGCTATACACAGTGCAAATAGCACTCGTGTCTGTTCCCAGGAAGTACCATGTATTGGACTGAAGAGGAGCTACTGTTCTTGTAAGTTTCCTAAGCAGAGTTGTACTAGATATGGCCCGTGAGTGTAGGAGGCACAGTTCTTTTGTTATGAGCAAGCTCACTCTTCGGACCCCATAGGCAACACAGTAGAGTAGAAGAGTGCTCTTTTCTCAAAAGCAAAGTGTATTTCTTATAAGGCGAGCTAGCGTTTGTTTCCCAGTCCTAAATGGAGTTGAATCACATACAGTTTCTGGTCCTACAAGCAAGAGTTGTTTTCTAGGAAGAAGAGTCACTATTGCACTCCCATTGTCATACACAGTGCAAATAGCACTGGCGACCGTTCCCAGCATTTACAGTGTATTGGACTGAAGTGGAGCTACTGTCCTTGTCAGTTTGCTAAGCAGAGGTCAACTAGATATGGCCGTGTGTGTAGGAAACACACTTCTTTTGTTTTGAGCAAGCTCACTGTTTTAACCTATAGGAAACACAGTAGAGTAGAACAGGGCTCATTTCGCAAAAGCAGAGTGTGTTTCTTGTAAGGCAAGCTATGCTTTGTTTCCCAGTCAGAAATGGAGTTGAATCCCATGCGGTGTCTGTTCCTACGAGCAAGAGTTGTTTTCTGGTAATAAGAGTCACTATTGCGCTCCAATTGCAATACACAGTGCAAATAGCTCTCGCGTCTGTTCCCAGCAAGTACAGTGTATTGGACTAAAGAGGATCTACTGTCCTTGTCAGTTTCCTAAGCAGAGTTGAACTAGATATGGCCTGTGTGTGCAGGAAGCACAGTTCTTTTGTTCTGAGCAAGCTCACTGTTCAGATCCCATAGGAAACACAGTAGAGTAGAAGAGTGCTCTTTTCTGAAAAGCAGAGTGTGTTTCTTGTAAGGCAAGCTAGAGTTTGTTTCCCAGTCCTAAAAGGAGTTGAATCACATGCAGTTATTGGTCCTACAAGCAAGAGTTGTTTTCTAGAAAGAAGAGTCACTATTGTGCTCCCATTGTCATACACAGGGCAAATAGCACTGGTGACTCTTCCCAGCATTTACAGTGTATTGGACTGAACAGGAGCGACTGTCCTTGTCAGTTTGCTAAGCAGAGTTGAACTAGATATGGCGCGTGTGTGTAGGAAGCACAGTTCTTTTGTTCTGAGCAAGCTCACTGTTCTGGCCCTATAGGAAACACAGTAGAGTAGAAGAGTGCTCTTTTCGCAAAAGCAGATTGTGTTTCTTATAAGGCGAGCTTGGGTTTGTTTCCCAGTCATAAATGGAGTTGAAACCCATGCAGTTTCTGGTCCTAGGAGCAAGAGTTGTTTTCTTGTATGGAAAGTCACTATTGTGCTCCCATTGCCGTAGACAGTGCAAATAGCACTCGCGTCTGTTCCCAGAAAGTACAGTGTATTGTTCTGAAGAGGAGGTACTGTTCTTGTCAGTTTCCTAAGCAGGGTTGAACTAGATATGGCCCGTGTGTGTAGGAAGCACAGTTCTTTTGTTCTGAGCAAGCTCACTGTTCGGACCCCATAGGAAACACAGTAGAGTAGAAGAGTGCCCTTCTCTCAAAACCAGAGTGTGTTTCTTGTAAGTCGAGCTAGCCTTTGTTTCCCAGTCCTAAATGGAGTTGACTCACATGCAGTTTCTTGTCCTACGAGCAAGAGTTGTTTTCTGGGAAGAAGAGTCACTATTGCGCTCTCATTGTCATACACAGGACAAATAGCACTGGCGTCTGTTCCCAGCATGTATAGTGTATTGGACTGAAGAGGATCTACTGTTCTTGTCAGTTTTGTAAGCAGAGTTGAACTAGATATGGCCCGTGTGTGTAGGTAGCACAATTCTTTTGTTCTGAGCAAGCTCACTGTTCTGGCACTATAGGAAACCCAGTAGAGTAGAAGAGTGCTCTTTTCTCAAAAGCAGAGTTTGTTTCTCATAAGGCGAGCTAGTGTTTGTTTCCCCGTCAGAAATGGAGTTGAATCCCAAGCAATTTCTGGTCCTCCGATCACGAGTTGTTTTCTGGTAAGAAGAGTCACTATTGTGCTCCCATTGCCATGCACATTGCAAACACCACTCTCGTCTGTTCCCAGCATGTACAGTGTATTGGACTGAATAGGAGCTACTGTTCTTGTCAGTTTCCTAAGCACAGTTGAACTAGATAGGGCCCGTGTACGTAGGAAGCAAAATTCATTTGTTCTGAGCAAGCTCACTGTTCGAACCCCATAGGAAACAGTGTAGAGTAGAAGAGTCCTCTTTTCTCAAAAGCAGAGTGTGTTTCTTGTAAGGGGAGCTAGTGTTTGTTTCTCAGTCAGAAATGGAGTTGAATCACATGCAGTTTCTGGTCCTACGGGCAAGAGTTGTTTTCTGGTAAGGAATCACTATTGTGCTCCCATTGCCATACACAGTGCAAATAGCACTCGCGTCTGTTCCCAGCAATTACAGTGTATTGGACTGAAGAGGAGCTACTGTTCTTGTCAGTTTCCTAAGGAGAGTTGAACTAGATATGGCCAGTGTGTGTAGGAAGCACAGTTCTTTTTTTCTGAGCAAGCTCACTGTTCAGGTCCCATAGGAAAAACAGTAGAGTAGAAGAGTGCTCTTTTCTCAAAAGCAGAGTGTGTTTCTTGTAAGGCGAGCTAGCGTTTGTTTCCCAGTCTTAAATGGAGTTGAATCCCATGCAGTTTCTGGTCCTACAAGCAAGAGTTGTTTTCTGGTAAGAAGAGTCACTATTGGGCTCCCATTGTCATGCACAGGGCAAATAGCACTGGCGTCTGTTCCCAGCATGTAAAGTGTATTGGACTGAAGAGAATCTACTGTTTTTGTCAGGTTCCTAAGCAGAATTGAACTAGATATGGCCGTGTGTGTAGGAAGGACAGTTCTTTTGTTCTGAGCAAGCTCACTGTTCTGGCCATATAGGAAACACAGTAGAGTAGAAGAGTGCTCTTTTCTCAAAAGCAGAGTCTCTTTCTTGTAAGGCGAGCTAGCGATTATTTCCCAGTTCTAAATGGAGTTGAATGACATGCAGTTTTCGGTCCTACGAGCAAGAGTTGTTTTCTGGTAAGAAGAGTCACTCTTGCTCTCCCATTGTCATACACAGGGCAAATAGCACTTGCGTCTGTTCCCAGCCTGTAAAATGTATTGGACTGAAGAGAATCTACTGTTCTTGTCAGGTTCCTAAGCAGAATTGAACTAGATATGGCCATGTGTAGGAAGCACAGTTCTTTTGTTCTGAGCAAGCTCACTGTTCGGACCCCATAGGAAACACAGTAGAGTAGAAGAGTGCTCTTTTCTCAAAAGCAGAGTGTGTTTCTTGTAAGGCGAGCTAGCGTTTGTTTCCCAGTTCTAAATGGAGTTTAATCACATGCAGTTTCTTATCCTACGAGCAAGAGTTTTTTTTCTGGTAAGAAGAGTCACTATTGCGCTCCCATTGTCATACACAGGGCAAATAGCACTGGTGTCGGTTCCCAGCATGTAAAGTGTATTGGACTGAAGAGAATCTACTCTTCTTGTCAGGTTCCTAAGCAGAATTGAACGAGATATGGCCGTGTGTAGGAAGCACAGTTCTTTTGTTCTGAGCAAGCTCACTGTTTGGACCCCATAGGAAACACAGTAGAGTAGAAGAGTGCTCTTTTCTCAAAAGCAGAGTGTGTTTCTTGTAAAAAGAGCTAGTGTTTGTTTCCCAGTCAGAAATGGAGTTGAATCCCATGCAGTTTCTGGTCCTATGAGCAAGAGTTGTTTTCTGGTAAGAAGAGTCACTATTGCACTCCCATTGTCATACACAGGGCAAATAGCACACACACCTGTTTCCAGCAAGTACAGTGTATTGGACTGAAGAGGAGCTCCAGTTCTTGTCAGTTTCCTAAGCAGAATTGAACTAGATATGGCCCGTGTGTGTAGGAAGCACAGTTCTTTTGTTCTGAGCAAGCTCACTGTTCTGGCCCTATAGGAAACACAGTAGAGTAGAAGAGTGCTCTTTTCTCAAAAGCAGAGTGTGTTTCTTGTAAGGCGAGCTAGCGTTTGTTTCCCAGTCCTAAATGGAGTTAAATCACATGCAGTTTTTGGTCCCACGATCAAGAGTTGTTTTCTGGTAAGAAGAGTCACTATTGTGCTCCCATTGTCATACACAGGGCAAATAGCACTGGTGTCGGTTCTCAGCATGTACAGTGTATTGGACTGAAGAGGATCTACTGTTCTTGTCAGTTTCCTAAGCAGAATTGATCTAGATATGTCCGTGTGTGTACAAAGCACAGTTCTTTTGTTCTGAGCAAGCTCACTGTTCTGGCCCTATAGGAAACACAGTAGAGTAGAAGAGTGCTCTTTTCTCAAAAGCAGAGTTTGTTTCTTGTAAGGCGAGCTAGCGTTTTTTTCCCAGTCCTAAAGGGAGTTGAATCACATGCAATTTCTGGTCCTACGAGCAAGAGTTGTTTTCTGGTAAGAAGAGTCACTATTGTGCTCCCATTGTCATACACAGGGAAAATAGCACTGGCGTCTGTTCCCAGCAAGTTCAGTGTATTGGACTGAAGAGGATCTACTGTAGTTGTTAGTTACCTAAGCAGAATTGAACTAGATATGGCCTTGTGGGTAGGAAGCACAGTTCTTTTGTTCTGAGGAAGCACACTCTTCTGGCCCTATAGGAAACACAGTAGATTAGATGAGTACTCTTTTCTCAAAAGCAGAGTGTGTTTCTTGTAAGGCGAGCTAGCGTTTGTTTCCCAGTCCTAAATGGAGTTGAATCACATGCAGTTTTTGGAACTACGAGCAAGAGTTGTTTTCTGGTAAGGAAAGTCACTGTTGCACTCCCAATGCCATACACAGTGAAAATAGCCCTGGCTTCTGTTCCCAGCAAGTACAGTGTATTGGACTGAAGAGGAGCTACAGCTCTTGTCAGATTCCTAAGCAGAGTTGAAGTAGATATGGCCCGTGTGTGTAGGAAGCACAGTTCTTTTGTTCTGAGCAAGCTCACTGTTAGGAACCCATAGGAAACACAGTATAGTAGAAGAGTGCTCTTTTCTCAAAAGCAGAATGTGTTTCTTGTAAGGCGAGCTAGCATTTGTTTCCCAGTCATAAATGGAGTTGATTCACATGCAGTTTCTGGTCCTACGAGCAAGAGTTGTTTTCTGGTAAGGAGAGTCACTATTGCGCTTTCATTGCCATACACAGTACAGATAGCCCTCGCGTATGTTCCCTGCAAGTACAGTGTATTGGACTGAAGAGGAGCTACTGTTCTTGTCAGTTTCCCAAGCAGAGTTGAACTAGATATGGCCCGTGTGTGTAGGAAGCACAGTTCTTTTGTTCTGAGCAAGCTCACTGTTCGGACCCCATAGGAAACACAGTAGAGTAGAAGAGTGCCCTTTTCTCAAAAGCAGAGTGTTTTTCTTGTAAGGCGAGCTAGCGTTTGTTTCCCAGTCATAAATGGAGTTGAATCCCATGTAGTTTCTATTCCTATGAGCAAGAGTTGTTTTCTGGTATGAAGAGTCACCATTGCGATCCCATTGCTATACACAGTGCAAATAGCACTCGAGTCTGTTTCCAGCAAGTACAGTGTATTGGACTGAAGAGGAGCTACTGTTCTTGTATGTTTCCTAAGCAGAGTTGTACTAGATATGGCCCGTGAGTGTAGGAAGCACAGTTCTTTTGTTCTGAGCTAGCTCACTGTTCGGACCCCATAGGCAACACTGTAGTGTAGAAGAGTGCTCTTTTCTCAAAAGCAGAGTGTGTTTCTTGTAAGTTGAGCTAGCGTTTGTTTCCTAGTCCTAAATGGAGTTGAATCACATGCAGTTTCTGGTCCTACGAGCAAGAGTTGTTTTCTAGAAAGAAGAGTCACTATTGCACTCCCATTTTCATACAAAGGACAAATAGCACTGGCGTTTGTTCCCACCAAGTACAGTGTATTGGACTGAATAGGATCTACTGTTCTTATCAGTTTCCTTACCAGAATTGAACTCGATATGGCCGTGTGTGTAGGAAGCACAGTTCTTTTGTTCTGAGCAAGCTCACTCTTCTGGCCCTATGGTAAACACAGTAGAGTAGAAGAGTGCTCTTTTCTCAAAAGCAGAGTGTGTTTCTTGTAAGACAAGCTAGCGTTTGTTTCCCAGTCCTTAATGGAGTTGAAACACATGCAGTTTTTGGTCCTACGACCAAGAGTTGTTTTCTGGTAAGGAAAGTCACTCTTGTGCTCCCAATGCCATACACAGTAAAATTAGCACTCGCGTCTGTTTCCAGCAAGTACAGTGTATTGGACTGAAGAGGAGCTACTGTTCTTGTAAGTTTCCTAAGCAGAGTTGTACTAGATATGGCCCGTGTGTGTAGGAAGCACAGTTGTTTTGTTCTGAGCAAGCTCACTGTTCTGGCTGTATAGGAAACACAGTAGAGTAGAAGAGTGCTCTTTTCACAAAAGCAGAGTGTGTTTCCTGTAAGGCGAGCTAGCGTTTGTTTCCCAGTCCTAAATAGAGTTGAATCACATCCAGTTTCTGGTCCTACGAGCAAGAGTTGTTTTGTATAATGAAGAGTCACTATTGCGCTCCCATTGTCATACACAGTGCAAATAGCACTGGCGACCGTTCCCAGCATTTACAGTGTATTGGACTGAAGTGGAGCTACTGTCCTTGTCAGTTTGCTAAGCAGAGTTGAACTAGATATGGCCCGTGTGTGTAGGAAGCACACTTCTTTTGTTTTGAGCAAGCTCACTGTTCTGCCCTATAGGAAACACAGTAGAGTAGAACAGTGCTCTTTTCGCAAAAGCAGAGTGTTTTTCTTGTAGGGCGAGCTATGGTTTGTTTCCCAGTCAGAAATGGAGTTGAATGCCATGCGGTTTCTGTTCCTACGAGCAAGAGTTGTTTTCTGGTAATAAGAGTCACTATTGAGCTCCCATTGCAATACACAGTGCAAATAGCACTGGCGTCTGATCCCAGTAAGTACAGTGTATTGGACTGAAGAGGATCTACTTTCCTTGTCAGTTTCCTAAGCAGAGTTGAACTAGATATGGCCCGTGTGTGTAGGAAGCACAGTTCTTTCTTTCTGAGCTAGCTCACAGTTCAGACCCCATAGGAAACACAGTAGAGAAGAAAAGTGCTGTTTTCGCAAAAGCAGAGTGTGTTTCTTGTAAGGCGAGCTAGGGTTTGTTTCCCAGTCCTAAATGAAGTTGAATCCCATGCAGTTTCTGTTCCTAAGAGCAAGAGTTGTTTTCTTGTAAGGAAAGTCACTATTGCGCTCCTATTGTCATACAGAGTGCAAATAGCACTCACGTCTGTTCCCAGCTAGTACAGTGTATTGTTCTGAAGAGGAGGTACTGTTCTTGTCAGTTTCCTAAGCAGAGTTGAACTAGATATGGCCCGTGTGTGTAGGAAGCACAGTTCCTTTATTTTTAGCAAGCTCACTGTTCTGGCACTATAGGAAATCCAGTAGAGTTCAAGAGTGCTCTTTTCTCAACAGCAGAGTTTGTTTCTCATAAGGCAAGCTAGTGTTTGTTTCCCAGTCAGAAATGGAGTTGAATCCCATGCAATTTCTGGTCCTACAATCAAGATTTTTTTTGTGGTAAGAAGTGTCACTATTGTGCTCCCATTGCCATACACATTGCAAACACCACTCTCGTCTGTTCCCAGCATGTACAGTGTATTGGACTGAAGAGGAGCTACTGTTCTTGTCAGTTTCCTATGGAGAATTGAACTAGATATGGCCCGTGTGTGTAGGAAGCACAGTTCTTTTGTTCTGAGCAAGCTCACTGTTCTGGCCCTATAGGAAACAGAGTAGAGTAGAAAAGGGCTCTTTTCTCAAAAGCAGAGTGTGTTTCTTCTAAGGCGAGCTAGCGTTTGTTTCTCAGTCCTAAATGGAGTTGAATCAAATGCAGTTTTTGGTCCTACGAGCAAGAGTTGTTTTCTGGTAAGAAGAGTCATTATTGCGCTCCCATTGCCATACACAGTACATATAGCACTCGTGTTTGTTTAACGCATGTACAGTGTATTGTTCTGAAGAGGAGATACTGTTCTTGTCAGTTTCTATGCAGAGTTGAACTAGATATGGCCCTTGTGTGTAGGAAGCACACTTCTTTTGTTCTGACCAAGCTCACTGTTGAACCCCACAGGAAACACAGTAGAGTAGAAGAGTGCTCTTTTCTCTAAAGCAGAGTGTGTTTCTTGTAAGGCGAGCTAGAGTTTGTTTCCCAGTCCTAAATGGAGTTGAATCACATGCAGTTTCTGGTCCTACCAGCAAGAGTTGTTTTCTGGTAAGAAGAGTCACTATTGTGCTCCCATTGTCATACACAGGGCAAATAGCACTGGCGTCTGTTCCCAGCATGTACAGTGTATTGGACTGAAGAGGATCTACTGTTCTTGTCAGGTTCCTAAGCAGAGTTGAACTAGATATGGCCCGTGTGTGTAGGAAGCACAGTTCTTTTGTTCTGAGCAAGCTCACTGTTCTGGCCCTATAGGAAACACAGTAGAGTAGAAGAGTGCTCTTTTCTCAAAAGCAGAGTGTGTTTCTTGTAAGGCGAGCTAGTGTTTGTTTCCAAGTTCTAAATGGAGTTGAATCACATGCAGTTTTTGGTCCTACACGCAAGAGTTGTTTTCTGGTAAGGAAAGTCACTATTGTGCTCCCATTGCCATACACAGTACAGTGTATTGGGCTGAAGAGGAGCTAATGTTCTTGTCATTTTCCTAAGCAGAGTTGAATTAGATATGGCGCGAGTGTGCAGGTAGCACCGTTCTTTTGTTCTCAGCAAGCTCACAGTTCGGACCCCATAGAAATCACAGTAGAATTGAAGAGTGTACTTTACTCAAGAAGAAGAGTGTGTTTCTTGTAAGACGAGCTAGCGTTTGTTTCCCAGTCCTAAATGGAGTTGAATCACATGTAGTTTCTGGTCCTACAAGCAAGAGTTGTTTTCTGGTAAGGAAAGTCACTTTTGTGCTCCCATTGCCATACACAGTGCAAATAGCACTTGCGTCTGTTCCCAGCAAGTACAGTGTATTGGACTGAAGAGGAGCTACGGTTCTTGTCAGTTTCCTAAGCAGAGTTGAACTAGATATGGCCCGTGTGTGTAGGAAGCACACTTCTTTTGTTCTGAACAAGCTCACTGTTGAACCCCACAGGAAACACAGTAGAGTAGAAGAGTGCTCTTTTCTCAAAAGCAGAGTGTGTTTCTTGTAAGGCGAGCTAGAATATGTTTCCCAGTCCTAAATGGAGTTGAAATACACATGCAGTTTCCGGTCCTACGAGCAAGAGTTGTTTTCTGGTAAGAAGAGTCACTATTGCGCTCACATTTTCATACACAATGCAAATAGCACTGGCGTCTGTTCCCAGCAAGTACAGTGTATTGGACAGAAGAGGATCTACTGTTCTTGTCAGTTTCCTGAGCAGAATTGAACTAGATATGGCCATGTGTAGGAAGCACAGTTCTTTTGTTCTGAGCAAGCTCACTGTTCTGGCCCTATAGGAAACACAGTAGAGTAGAAGAATGCTCTTTTCTCTAAAGCAGAGTGTGTTTCTTGTAAGGCGAGCTAGCGTTTGTTTCCCAATCCTAAATGGAGTTGAATCACATGCAGTTTCTGGTCCTACCAGCAAGAGTTGTTTTCTGGTAAGAAGAGTCACTATTGTGCTCCCATTGTCATTCACAGGGCAAATAGTAGTTGCGTCTCTTCCCAGCATGTACAGTGTATTGGACTGAAGAGGATCTACTGTTCTTGTCAGGTTCCTAAGCAGAGTTGAACTAGATATGGCCGTGTGTAGGAAGCACAGTTCTTTTGTTCTGAGCAAGCTCACTGTTCTGGCCCTATAGGAAACACAGTAGAGTAGAAGATTGCTGTTTTCTCAAAAGCAGAGTGTGTTTCTTGTAAGGCGAGCTAGCGTTTGTTTCCAAGTTCTAAATGGAGTTGAATCACATGCAGTTTTTGGTCCTACAGGCAAGAGTTGTTTTCTGGTAAGGAAAGTCACTATTGCACTCCCATTGCCATACACAGTGCAAATAGCCCTCGCATCTGTTCCCAGCAAGTACAGTGTATTGGGCTGAAGAGGAGCTAATGTTCTTGTCAGTTTCCTAAGCAGAGTTGAATTAGAAATGGCGCGAGTGTGTAGGAAGCACCGTTCTTTTGTTCTCAGCAAGCTCACAGTTCGGACCCCATAGAAATCAGAGTAGAATTGAAGAGTGTACTTTACTCAAGAAGAAGAGTGTGTTTCTTGTAAGTCGAGCTAGCGTTTGTTTCCCAGTCCTAAATGGAGTTGAATCACATGCAGTTTCTGGTCCTACAAGCAAGAGTTGTTTTCTGGTTAGAAGAGTCACTATTGCGCTCCCATTGTCATACACAGCGCAAATAGCACTGGCTTGTGTTCCCAGCATGTACAGCGTATTGGACTGAAGAGGATCTACTGTTCTTGTCAGGTTCCTAAGCAGTGTTGAGCTAGATATGTCCCATGTGTGTAGGAAGCACAGTTCTTTTGTACTCAGCAAGCTCACTGTTCTGGCCCTATAGGAAACACAGTAGAGTAGAAGAGTGCTCTTTCCTCAAAAGCAGAGTGTGTTTCTTGTAGGGGAGCTAGCGTTTGTTTCCCAGTCCTAAATGGAGTTGAATCACATGCAGTTTCACGTCCTACGAGCAAGAGTTGTTTTCTGGTAAAGAAAGTCACTATTGGGCTCCCATTGCCATACACGGTGCAAATAGCACTCGCGTCTGTTCCCAGCAAGTACAGTGTATTGTTCTGAAGAGGAGCTACTGTTCTTGTATGTTTCCTAAGCAGAGTTGAACTAAATATGACCCGTGTGTGTAGGAAGCACAGTTCTTTTGTTCTGAGCAAGCTCACTTTTGGACCCCATAGGAAACACAGTAGAGTAGATGTGGGCCCTATTCTCAAAAGCAGAGTGTGTTTCTTGTAAGGCGAGCTAGCATTTGTTTCCCAATCCTAAATGGAGTTGAATCACATGCAGTTTCTGGTCCTACGGGCAAGAGTTGTTTTGTGGTAAGAAGAGTCACTATTGCGCTCCCATTGTCATACACAGGGCAAATGGCACTGGCGTCTGTTCCCAGTAAGCACAGTGTATTGGACTGAAGAGGATCTACTGTTCTTGTCAGTTTCCTAAGGAGAATTGAACTAGATATGGCCCGTGTGTGTGGGAAGCACACTTCTTTTGTTCTGAGCAAGCTCTCTGTTCTGGCCCTATAGGAAACACAGTAGAGTAGAAAAGGGCTCTTTTCTCAAAAGCAGAGTATGTTTCTTCTAAGTCGAGCTAGCGTTTGTTTCCCAGTCCTAAATGTAGTTGAATCACATGCAGTTTCTGGTCCTACGAGCAAGAATTTTTTTGTGGTAAGAAGAGTCACTATTGCGCTCCCATTGTCATACACAATGCAAATTCCTCTCGCGTCTGTTCCCAGCAAGTAGTGTATTGGACTGAAGAGGAGCTACTCTTCTTGTCAGTTTCCTAAGCAGAGTTGAACTAGATATGTCCCGTGTGTTTAGGAAGCACAGTTCTTTTGTTCTGAGCAAGCTCACTGTTCGAACCCCATAGGAAACACAGTAGAGTAGAAGAGTGCTCTTTTCTCAAAAGCAGAGTGTGTTTCTTGTAAGGCGAGCTAGCATTTGTTTCCCAGTCCTAAATGGAGTTGAAATACACATGCAGTTTCTGGTCCTACGAGCAAGTGTTGTTTTCTGGTAAGAAGAGTCACTATTGCGTTCCCATTGTCATACACAATGCAAATAGCACTGGCGTCTGTTCCCAGGAAGTACAGTGTATTGGACTGAAGAGGATCTACTATTCTTGTCAGTTTCCTGAGCAGAATAGAACTAGATATGGCCATGTGTAGGAAGCTCAGTTCTTTTTTTCTGAGCAAGCTCACTGTTCTGGCGCTATAGGAAACACAGTAGAGTAGAAGAGTGCTGTTTTCTCAAAAGCAGAGTGTGTTTCTTGTAAGGCGAGCTAGCATTTCTTTCCAATTTCTAAATGGAGTTGAATCACATGCAGTTTTTGGTCCTACACGCAAGAGTTGCTTTCAGGTAAGGAAAGTCACTATTGTGCTCCCATTGCCAAACACAGTGCAAATAGCCCTCGCATCTGCTCCCAGCAAGTACAGTGTATTGGGCTGAAGAGGAGCTAATGTTCTTGTCATTTTCCTAAGCAGAGTTGAATTAGATATGGGGCGAGTGTGTAGGAAGCACAGTTCTTTTGTTCTCATCAAGCTCACAGTTCGGACCCCATAGAAATAACAGTAGAATTGATGAGTGTACTTTACTCAAGAAGAAGAGTGTGTTTCTTGTAAGGCGAGCTAGTGTTTGTTTCCCAGTCCTAAATGGAGTTGAATCACATGCATTTTCTGGTCCTACAAGCAAGGGTTGTTTTCTGGTATGGAAAGACACTATTGAGCTCCCATTGCCATACACAGTGCAAATAGCACTGGCATCTGTTGCCAAAAGTACAGTGTATTGGACTAAAGAGGAGCTACTTCTCTTGTCAGTTTCCTAAGGAGAATTGAACTAGATATGACCCGTGTCTAGGAAGCACAGTTCTTTTGTTCTGAGGAAGCTCACTGTTCGGACCCTATAGGAAACACAGTAGAGTAGAAGTGTGACCTTTTCTCAAAGCAGAGCGTGTTTCTTGTAAGGCGAGCTAGCGTTTGTTTCCCAGTCCTAAGTGGAGTTGAATAACATGCAGTTTCTAGTCCTATGAGCAAGAGTTGTTTTCTGGTAAGAAGAGTCACTATTGTGCTCCCATTACTGTACACAGTGCAAATAGCACTCGTGTCTGTTCCCAGCAAGTACAGTGTATTGGACTGAAGAGGATCTACTGTTCTTGTCAGTTTCCTAAGGAGAATTGAACTAGATATGGCCGTGTGTGTAGGAAGCACAGTTCTTTTGTTCTGAGCAAGCTCACTGTTCTGGCGCTAAAGGAAACACACTAGAGTAGAAGAGTGCTCCTTCCTCAAAAGCAGAGTGTGTTACTTGTAAGGCGAGCTAGCATTTGTTTCCCAGTCCTAAATAGAGTTGAATCACATGCAGTTTTTGGTCCTACGAGCAAGAGTTGCTTTCTGGTATGGAAAGACACTATTGAGCTCCCATTGCCATACACAGTGCAAATAGCACTGGCATCTGTTGCCAAAAGTACAGTGTATTGGACTAAAGAGGAGCTACTTCTCTTGTCAGTTTCCTCAGCAGAGATGAACTAGATATGGCCCGAGTGTAGGAAGCACAGTTCGTTTGTTCTGAGCAAGTTCTCTGTTTGGACCCCATAGGAAACACAGTAGAGTAGAAGAGTGCTCTTTACTCAAAAAGAAGACTGTGTTTCTTGTAAGGCGAGCAAGTGTTTGTTTCCCAGTCCTAAATGGAGTTGAATCACATGCAGTTTTTGGTCCTACGAGCAAGAGTTGTTTTTTGGTAAGGAAAGTCACTATTGCGCTCCATTTCTATGCACAGTGCAAATAGCACTCGCGTCTGTTCGAAGCAAGTACAGTGTATTGGACTGAAGAGGAGCTACTGTTCTCGTCAGTTTCCAAAGCAGAGTTGTGTTTCATGTCAGGCGAGCTAGCGTTTGTTTCCCAGTCCTAAATGGAGCTGAATCACATGCAGTTTCTGGTCCTAGGAGCAAGAGTTGTTTTCTGGTAAGAAGAGTCACTATTATGCTCCCATTGTCATACACAGGGCAAATAGCACTGGCGTCTGTTCCCAGCATGTACAGTGTATTGGACTGAAGAGGAGCTACTCTTCTTGTCAGTTTCCTAAGCAGAGTTGAACTAGATATGGCCCGTGTATGTAGGAAGCACAGTTCTTTTGTTCTGAGCAAGCTCACTGTTCTGGCCCTATAGGAAACACAGTAGAGTAGAAGAGTGCTCTTTTCTCAAAAGCAGAGTGTGTTTCTTGTAAGGCAAGCTAGGGTTTGTTTCCCAGTCCTAAATGGAGTTGAATCAAATGCAGTTTTTGGTCTTACGAGGAAGGGGTGTTTTCTGGTAAGAAGAGTCACTAATGCGCTCCCATTGCCATACACAGTACAAATAGCACTCGCGTCTGTTCCCAGCAATTACAGTGTATTGGACAGAAGAGGAGCTACTGTTCTTGTCAGTTTCCTATGCAGAATTGAACTAGATATGACCCGTGTCTAGGAAGCACAGTTCTTTTGTTCTGAGGAAGCTCACTGTTCGGACCCTATAGGAAACACAGTAGAGTAGAAGTGTGACCTTTTCTCAAAGCAGAGCGTGTTTCTTGTAAGGCGAGCTAGCGTTTGTTTCCCAGTCCTAAGTGGAGTTGAATAACATGCAGTTTCTAGTCCTATGAGCAAGAGTTGTTTTCTGGTAAGAAGAGTCACTATTGTGCTCCCATTACTGTACACAGTGCAAATAGCACTCGTGTCTGTTCCCAGCAAGTACAGTGTATTGGACTGAAGAGGATCTACTGTTCTTGTCAGTTTCCTAAGGAGAATTGAACTAGATATGGCCGTGTGTGTAGGAAGCACAGTTCTTTTGTTCTGAGCAAGCTCACTGTTCTGGCGCTAAAGGAAACACACTAGAGTAGAAGAGTGCTCCTTCCTCAAAAGCAGAGTGTGTTACTTGTAAGGCGAGCTAGCATTTGTTTCCCAGTCCTAAATAGAGTTGAATCACATGCAGTTTTTGGTCCTACGAGCAAGAGTTGCTTTCTGGTATGGAAAGACACTATTGAGCTCCCATTGCCATACACAGTGCAAATAGCACTGGCATCTGTTGCCAAAAGTACAGTGTATTGGACTAAAGAGGAGCTACTTCTCTTGTCAGTTTCCTCAGCAGAGATGAACTAGATATGGCCCGAGTGTAGGAAGCACAGTTCTTTTGTTCTGAGCAAGTTCTCTGTTTGGACCCCATAGGAAACACAGTAGAGTAGAAGAGTGCTCTTTACTCAAAAAGAAGACTGTGTTTCTTGTAAGGTGAGCAAGTGTTTGTTTCCCAGTCCTAAATGGAGTTGAATCACATGCAGTTTTTGGTCCTACGAGCAAGAGTTGTTTTTTGGTAAGGAAAGTCACTATTGCGCTCCATTTCTATGCACAGTGCAAATAGCACTCGCGTCTGTTCGAAGCAAGTACAGTGTATTGGACTGAAGAGGAGCTACTGTTCTCGTCAGTTTCCAAAGCAGAGTTGTGTTTCATGTCAGGCGAGCTAGCGTTTGTTTCCCAGTCCTAAATTGAGCTGAATCACATGCAGTTTCTGGTCCTAGGAGCAAGAGTTGTTTTCTGGTAAGAAGAGTCACTATTATGCTCCCATTGTCATACACAGGGCAAATAGCACTGGCGTCTGTTCCCAGCATGTACAGTGTATTGGACTGAAGAGGAGCTACTGTTCTTGCAGGTTCCTAAGCAGAGTTGAACTAGATATGGCCCGTGTGTGTAGGAAGCACAGTTCTTTTGTTCTCAGCAAGCTCACTGTTCTTGCCCTATAGGAAACACAGTAGAGTAGAAGAGTGCTCTTTCCTCAAAAGCAGAGTGTGTTTCTAGAAAGGCGAGCTAGTGTTTCTTTCCCAGTCCTAAATGGAGTTGAATCACATGCAGTTTCTGGTCCTAAGAGCAAGAGTTGTTTTGTGGTAAGAAGAGTCACTGTTGTGCTCCCATTGCTGTTCACAGTGCAAATAGCACTCGCGTCTGTTCCCAGCAAGTACAGTGTATTGGACTGAAGAGGAGCTACTCTTCTTGTAAGTTTCCTAAGCAGAGTTGAACTAGATATGGCCCGTGTGTAGGAAGCACAGTTCTTTTGTTCTGAGCAAGCTCACTGTTCTGTCCCTATAGGAAACACAGTAGAGTAGAAGAGTGCTCTTTTCTCAAAAGCAGAGTGTGTTTCTTGTAAGGCAAGCTAGGGTTTGTTTCCCAGTCCTAAAAGGAGTTGAATCAAATGAAGTTTTTGGTCTTATGAGCAAGAGTTGTTTTCTGGTAAGAAGAGTCACTAATGCGCTCCCATTGCCATACACAGTGCAAATAGCACTCACGTCTGTTCCCAGCAATTACAGTGTATTGGACTTAAGAGGATCTACTTTTCTTGTCAGTTTCCTAAGCAGAGTTGATCTAGATATGGCCCGTGTGTGTAGGAAGCACAGTTCTTTTGTTCTCAGCAAGCTCACTGTTCGGACCCTATAGAAAACACAGTAGAGTAGAAGAGTGCATTTTTCTCAAAAGCAGAGTGTGTTTCTTGTATGGTGAGCTAGCGTTTCTTTCCCAGTCCTAAATGGAGTTGAATCACATGCAGTTTCTGGTCCTACGAGCAAGAGTTGTTTTCTGGTAAGAAGAGTCACTATTGCGCTCCCATTGTCATACACAGGGCAAATAGCACTGGCGTCTGTTACCAGCATGTACAGTGTATTGGACTGAAGAGGATCTACTGTTCTTGTCAGGTTCCTAAGCAGAGTTGAACTAGATATGGCCCGTGTGTGTAGGAAGCACAGTTCTTTTGTTCTGAGCAAGCTCACTGTTTGAACCCTATAGGAAACACAGTAGAGTAGATGTGTGCCCTATTCTCAAAAGCAGAGCGTGTTTCTTGTAAGGCGAGCTAGCGTTTGTTTCCCACTCCTAAGTGGATTGAATCAAATGCAGTTTCTGGTCCTAAGAGCAAGAGTTGTTTATTGGTAAGAAGATTCACTATTGTGCACTTATTGCCGTACACAGTGCAAATAGCACTCGCGTCTGTTCCCCCCAAGTACAGTGTATTGGACTGAAGAGGAGCTACTGTTCTTGTGAGTTTCCTAAGCAGAGTTGAACTAGATATGGCCCGTGTGTGTAGGAAGCACAGTTCTTTTGTTCTCAGCAAGCTCACTGTTCGGACACCATTGGAAACACAGTAGAGTAGAAGAGTGCTCTTTTCTCAAAAGGAGAGTGTGTTTCTTGTAAGGCAAGCTAGGGTTTGTTTCCTAGTCCTAAATGGAGTGGAATCAAATGCAGTTTTTGGTCTTACGAGCAAGAGTTGTTTTCTGGTAAGAAGAGTCACTATTGCGCTCCCATTGCCATAGGCAGTGCAAATAGCACTAGCGGCTGTTCCCAGCAAGAACAGTGTATTGGACTGAAGAGGAGCTACTGTTCTTGTCAGTTTCCTATGCAGAATTGAACTAGATATGGCCCGTGTCTAGGAAGCACAGTTCTTTTGTTCTGAGCAAGCTCACTGTTCTGGCCCTACAGGAAACACAGTAGAGTAGAAGAGTGCTATTTTCTCAAAAGCAGAGTGTGTTTCTTGTAAGGCGAGCTAGCATTTGTTTCCCAGTCCTAAATAGAGTTGAATCACATGCAGTTTCTGGTCCAACGAGCAAGAGTTTTTTTTTGGTAAGAAGAGTCACTATTGTGCTCCCTTTGTCATTCACAGTGCAAATACCACTGGCGTCTGTTCCCAGCAAGTACAGTGTATTGGCCTGAAGAGGATCTACTGTTCTTGTCAGTTTCCTAAGCAGAGTTGAACTAGATATGGCCCGTGTGTGTAGGAAGCACAGTTCTTTTGTTCTAAGCAAGCTCACTGTTCGAACCCTATAGGAAACACAGTAGAGTAGAAGTGTGACCTTTTCTCAAAGCAGAGCGTGTTTCTTGTAAGGTGAGCTAGCGTTTGTTTCCCCGTCCTAAGTGGAGTTGAATAACATGCAGTTTCTGGTCCTAAGAGCAAGAGTTGTTTTCTGGTAAGAAGAGTCACTATTGCGCTCCGTTTGCCATACACAGTGCAAATAGCACTCGCGTCTGTTCCCAACAAGTACAGTGTATTGGACTGAAGAGGAGCTACTGTTGTTGTCAGTTTCCTAAGCAGAGTTGAACTAGATATGGCCCGTGTACGTAGGAAGCAAAATTCATTTGTTCTGAGCAAGCTCACTGTTCGGACACCATAGGAAACAGTGTAGAGTAGAAGAGTGCTCTTTTCTCAAAAGCAGAGTGTGTTTCTGGTAAGGGGAGGTAGTGTTTGTTTCCCAGTCAGAAATGGAGTTGAATCATATGCAGTTTCTGGTCCTACGAGCAAGAGTTGTTTTCTGGTAAGGAATCACTATTGTGCTCCCATTGCCATACACAGTGCAAATAGCACTCGCGTCTGTTCCCAGCAAGTACAGTGTATTGGACTGAAGAGGAGCTACTGTTCTTGTCAGTTTCCTAAGCAGAGTTGAACTAGATATGGCCAGTGTGTGTAGGAAGCACAGTTCTTTTGTTCTGAGCAAGCTCACTGTTCTGGTCCCATAGGAAAAACAGTAGAGTAGAAGAGTGCTCTTTTCTCAAAAGCAGAGTGTGTTTCTTGTAAGGCGAGCTAGCGTTTGTTTCCCAGTCTTAAATGGAGTTGAATACCATGCAGTTTCTGGTCCTACAAGCAAGAGTTGTTTTCTGGTAAGAAGAGTCACTATTGCACTCCCATTGACATACACAGGGCAAATAGCACTCGCGTCTGTCCCCAGCATGTAAAGTGTATTGGACTGAAGAGAATCTACTGTTCTTCTCAGGTTCCTAAGCAGAATTGAACTAGATATGGCCGTGTGTGTAGGAAGCACAGTTCTTTTGTTCTGAGCAAGCTCTTTGTTCGGACGCCATAGGAAAAACAGTAGAGTATGAGAGTGCTCTTTTCTCAAAAGCAGAGTGTGTTTCTTGTAAGGCGAGCTAGCGTTTGTTTCCCAGTCCTAAATGGAGTTGAATCACATGCAGTTTCTTGTCCTACGAGCAAGAGTTGTTTTCTGGTAAGAAGAGTCACTATTGCGCTCCCATATTCGTACACAGGGCAAATAGCACAGGTGTCGGTTCCCAGCATGTACAGTGTATTGGACTGAAGAGGAGCTACTGTTCTTGTCAGTTTCCTAAGCAGAATTGATCTAGATATGGCCGTGTGTGTAGGAAGCACAGTTCTTTTGTTCTGAGCAAGCTCACTGTTCTGACCATATAGGAAACACAGTAGAGCAGAAGCGTGCTCTTTTCTCAAAAGCAGAGTCTGTTTCTTGTAAGGCGAGCTAGCATTTATTTCACAGTTCTAAATGGAGTTGAATCACATGCAGTTTTCGGTCCTGCAAGCAAGAGTTGTTTTCTGGTAAGGAAAGTCACAATTGAGTTCCCATTACCATACACAGTGTAAATAGCACTCGCGTCTGTTCCCAGCAAGTACAGTATATTGGACTGAAGAGGACCTACTGTTCTTGTCAGTTTCCTAAGCAGAGTTGAATTAGATATGGCCCGTGTGTGTAGGAAGCACAGTTCTTTTGTTCTGAGCAAGCTCACTGTTCAGACCCCATAGGAAACACAGTAGAGTAGAAGAGTGCTCTTTTCTCAAAAGCAGAGTGTGTTTCTTATCAGGAGAGCTAGTGTTTGTTTCCCAGTCAGAAATGGAGTTGAATCGCATGCAGTTTCTGGTCCTACGAGCAAGAGTTATTTTTCTGGTAAGAAGAGTCACTATTGCGCTCCCATTTTCATACACAGGGCAAATAGCACACGCGTCTGTTCCCAGCAAGTACAGTGTATTGGACTGAAGAGGAGCTACTGTTCTTGTCAGTTTCCTAAGCAGAATTGAACTAGATATGGCCGTGTGTGTAGGAAGCACAGTTCTTTTTTTCTGAGCAAGCTCACTGTTCGGACCCCATAGGAAATACAGTAAAGTAGAAGAGTGCTCTTTTCTCAAAATCAGAGTGTGTTTCTTGTAAGGCGAGCTAGCGTTTATTTTCCAGTTCTAAATGGAGTTGAATCACATGCAGTTTTTGGTCCTACGAGCAAGATTTGTTTTCTTGTAAGAAAAGTGACTATTGTGCTCTCATTGTCATACAAAGGACAAATAGCACTGGCCTCTGTTCCCAGCAAGTACAGTGTATTGGACTGAAGAGGAGCTACTGTTCTTGTCAGTTTCCTAAGCAGAGTTGAACTAGATATGGCCCGTTTGTGTAGGAAGCACAGTTCATTTGTTCTGAGCAAGCTCACTGTTAGGACCCCATAAGAAACACAGTGGAGTAGAAGAGTGCTCTTTTCTCAAAAGCAGAGTGTGTTTCTTGTAAGACGAGCTAGCGTATTTTTCCCAGTCCTAAATGGAGTTGAATCCCATGTAGTTTCTGTTCCTACGAGCAAGAGTTGTTTTCTGGTAAGAAGAGTCACTATGGTGCTCCCATTGCTATACACAGTGCAAATAGCACTCGTGTCTGTTCCCAGGAAGTACCATGTATTGGACTGAAGAGGAGCTACTGTTCTTGTAAGTTTCCTAAGCAGAGTTGTACTAGATATGGCCCGTGAGTGTAGGAGGCACAGTTCTTTTGTTATGAGCAAGCTCACTCTTCGGACCCCATAGGCAACACAGTAGAGTAGAAGAGTGCTCTTTTCTCAAAAGCAAAGTGTATTTCTTATAAGGCGAGCTAGCGTTTGTTTCCCAGTCCTAAATGGAGTTGAATCACATACAGTTTCTGGTCCTACAAGCAAGAGTTGTTTTCTAGGAAGAAGAGTCACTATTGCACTCCCATTGTCATACACAGTGCAAATAGCACTGGCGACCGTTCCCAGCATTTACAGTGTATTGGACTGAAGTGGAGCTACTGTCCTTGTCAGTTTGCTAAGCAGAGGTCAACTAGATATGGCCGTGTGTGTAGGAAACACACTTCTTTTGTTTTGAGCAAGCTCACTGTTTTAACCTATAGGAAACACAGTAGAGTAGAACAGGGCTCATTTCGCAAAAGCAGAGTGTGTTTCTTGTAAGGCAAGCTATGCTTTGTTTCCCAGTCAGAAATGGAGTTGAATCCCATGCGGTGTCTGTTCCTACGAGCAAGAGTTGTTTTCTGGTAATAAGAGTCACTATTGCGCTCCAATTGCAATACACAGTGCAAATAGCTCTCGCGTCTGTTCCCAGCAAGTACAGTGTATTGGACTAAAGAGGATCTACTGTCCTTGTCAGTTTCCTAAGCAGAGTTGAACTAGATATGGCCTGTGTGTGCAGGAAGCACAGTTCTTTTGTTCTGAGCAAGCTCACTGTTCAGATCCCATAGGAAACACAGTAGAGTAGAAGAGTGCTCTTTTCTGAAAAGCAGAGTGTGTTTCTTGTAAGGCAAGCTAGAGTTTGTTTCCCAGTCCTAAAAGGAGTTGAATCACATGCAGTTATTGGTCCTACAAGCAAGAGTTGTTTTCTAGAAAGAAGAGTCACTATTGTGCTCCCATTGTCATACACAGGGCAAATAGCACTGGTGACTCTTCCCAGCATTTACAGTGTATTGGACTGAACAGGAGCGACTGTCCTTGTCAGTTTGCTAAGCAGAGTTGAACTAGATATGGCGCGTGTGTGTAGGAAGCACAGTTCTTTTGTTCTGAGCAAGCTCACTGTTCTGGCCCTATAGGAAACACAGTAGAGTAGAAGAGTGCTCTTTTCGCAAAAGCAGATTGTGTTTCTTATAAGGCGAGCTTGGGTTTGTTTCCCAGTCATAAATGGAGTTGAAACCCATGCAGTTTCTGGTCCTAGGAGCAAGAGTTGTTTTCTTGTATGGAAAGTCACTATTGTGCTCCCATTGCCGTAGACAGTGCAAATAGCACTCGCGTCTGTTCCCAGAAAGTACAGTGTATTGTTCTGAAGAGGAGGTACTGTTCTTGTCAGTTTCCTAAGCAGGGTTGAACTAGATATGGCCCGTGTGTGTAGGAAGCACAGTTCTTTTGTTCTGAGCAAGCTCACTGTTCGGACCCCATAGGAAACACAGTAGAGTAGAAGAGTGCCCTTCTCTCAAAACCAGAGTGTGTTTCTTGTAAGTCGAGCTAGCCTTTGTTTCCCAGTCCTAAATGGAGTTGACTCACATGCAGTTTCTTGTCCTACGAGCAAGAGTTGTTTTCTGGGAAGAAGAGTCACTATTGCGCTCTCATTGTCATACACAGGACAAATAGCACTGGCGTCTGTTCCCAGCATGTATAGTGTATTGGACTGAAGAGGATCTACTGTTCTTGTCAGTTTTGTAAGCAGAGTTGAACTAGATATGGCCCGTGTGTGTAGGTAGCACAATTCTTTTGTTCTGAGCAAGCTCACTGTTCTGGCACTATAGGAAACCCAGTAGAGTAGAAGAGTGCTCTTTTCTCAAAAGCAGAGTTTGTTTCTCATAAGGCGAGCTAGTGTTTGTTTCCCCGTCAGAAATGGAGTTGAATCCCAAGCAATTTCTGGTCCTCCGATCACGAGTTGTTTTCTGGTAAGAAGAGTCACTATTGTGCTCCCATTGCCATGCACATTGCAAACACCACTCTCGTCTGTTCCCAGCATGTACAGTGTATTGGACTGAATAGGAGCTACTGTTCTTGTCAGTTTCCTAAGCACAGTTGAACTAGATAGGGCCCGTGTACGTAGGAAGCAAAATTCATTTGTTCTGAGCAAGCTCACTGTTCGAACCCCATAGGAAACAGTGTAGAGTAGAAGAGTCCTCTTTTCTCAAAAGCAGAGTGTGTTTCTTGTAAGGGGAGCTAGTGTTTGTTTCTCAGTCAGAAATGGAGTTGAATCACATGCAGTTTCTGGTCCTACGGGCAAGAGTTGTTTTCTGGTAAGGAATCACTATTGTGCTCCCATTGCCATACACAGTGCAAATAGCACTCGCGTCTGTTCCCAGCAATTACAGTGTATTGGACTGAAGAGGAGCTACTGTTCTTGTCAGTTTCCTAAGGAGAGTTGAACTAGATATGGCCAGTGTGTGTAGGAAGCACAGTTCTTTTTTTCTGAGCAAGCTCACTGTTCAGGTCCCATAGGAAAAACAGTAGAGTAGAAGAGTGCTCTTTTCTCAAAAGCAGAGTGTGTTTCTTGTAAGGCGAGCTAGCGTTTGTTTCCCAGTCTTAAATGGAGTTGAATCCCATGCAGTTTCTGGTCCTACAAGCAAGAGTTGTTTTCTGGTAAGAAGAGTCACTATTGGGCTCCCATTGTCATGCACAGGGCAAATAGCACTGGCGTCTGTTCCCAGCATGTAAAGTGTATTGGACTGAAGAGAATCTACTGTTTTTGTCAGGTTCCTAAGCAGAATTGAACTAGATATGGCCGTGTGTGTAGGAAGGACAGTTCTTTTGTTCTGAGCAAGCTCACTGTTCTGGCCATATAGGAAACACAGTAGAGTAGAAGAGTGCTCTTTTCTCAAAAGCAGAGTCTCTTTCTTGTAAGGCGAGCTAGCGATTATTTCCCAGTTCTAAATGGAGTTGAATGACATGCAGTTTTCGGTCCTACGAGCAAGAGTTGTTTTCTGGTAAGAAGAGTCACTCTTGCTCTCCCATTGTCATACACAGGGCAAATAGCACTTGCGTCTGTTCCCAGCCTGTAAAATGTATTGGACTGAAGAGAATCTACTGTTCTTGTCAGGTTCCTAAGCAGAATTGAACTAGATATGGCCATGTGTAGGAAGCACAGTTCTTTTGTTCTGAGCAAGCTCACTGTTCGGACCCCATAGGAAACACAGTAGAGTAGAAGAGTGCTCTTTTCTCAAAAGCAGAGTGTGTTTCTTGTAAGGCGAGCTAGCGTTTGTTTCCCAGTTCTAAATGGAGTTTAATCACATGCAGTTTCTTATCCTACGAGCAAGAGTTTTTTTTCTGGTAAGAAGAGTCACTATTGCGCTCCCATTGTCATACACAGGGCAAATAGCACTGGTGTCGGTTCCCAGCATGTAAAGTGTATTGGACTGAAGAGAATCTACTCTTCTTGTCAGGTTCCTAAGCAGAATTGAACGAGATATGGCCGTGTGTAGGAAGCACAGTTCTTTTGTTCTGAGCAAGCTCACTGTTTGGACCCCATAGGAAACACAGTAGAGTAGAAGAGTGCTCTTTTCTCAAAAGCAGAGTGTGTTTCTTGTAAAAAGAGCTAGTGTTTGTTTCCCAGTCAGAAATGGAGTTGAATCCCATGCAGTTTCTGGTCCTATGAGCAAGAGTTGTTTTCTGGTAAGAAGAGTCACTATTGCACTCCCATTGTCATACACAGGGCAAATAGCACACACACCTGTTTCCAGCAAGTACAGTGTATTGGACTGAAGAGGAGCTCCAGTTCTTGTCAGTTTCCTAAGCAGAATTGAACTAGATATGGCCCGTGTGTGTAGGAAGCACAGTTCTTTTCTTCTGAGCAAGCTCACTGTTCGGACCCCTTAGGAAACAAAGTAGAGTAGAAGAGTGCTCTTTTCTCAAAAGCAGAGTGTGTTTCTTGTAAGGCGAGCTAGCGTTAGTTTCCCAGTCCTAAATGGAGTTGAATCACATGCAGTTTCTTGTCCTACGAGCAAGAGTTGTTTTCTGGTAAGAAGAGTCACTATTGTGCTCCCATTGTCATACACAGGGCAAATAGCACTGATGTCGGTTCGGTTCCCAGCATGTACAGTGTATTGGACTGAAGAGGATTTACTCTTCTTGTCAGTTTCCTAAGCAGAATTGAACTAGATATGGACCGTGTGTAGGAAGCACTGTTCTTTTGTTCTGAGCAATTTCACTGTTCTGGCCATATAGGAAACACAGTAGAGTAGAAGAGTGTTCTTTTCTGAAAAGCAGAGTCTGTTTCTTGTAAAGCGAGCTAGCGTTTATTTCCCAGTTCTAAATGGAGTTGAATCACATGCAGTTTTCGGTCCTACGAGCAAGAGTTGTTTTCTGGTAAGGAAAGTCACTATTGAGTTCCCATTAACATACACAGTGCAAATAGCACTCGCGTCTGTTCCCAGCAAGTACAGTGTATTGGACTGAAGAGGAGCTACTGTTCTTGTCAGTTTCCTAAGTATAGTTGAACTAGATATGGCCCGTGTGTGTAGGAAGCATATTTCTTTTGTTCTGAACAAGCTCACTGTTCGGAAAACTTAGGAAAAACTGTAGAGTATAAGAGTGCTCTTTTCTCAAAAGCAGATTGTGTTCCTTGTAAGGCGAGCTAGCATTTGTTTCCCAGTCCTAAAAAGAGTTGAGACACATGCAGTTTTTGGTCCTATGAGCAAGAGTTATTTTCTGGTAAGGAAAGTCACTATTGGGCTCCCTTTGCCATACACAGTGCAAATAGCACTCGCATCTGTTCCCAGCTAGTACAGTGTATTGGACTGAAGAGGAGCTACTGTTCTTGTCAGTTTCCTAAGCAGAGTTGAAGTAGATATGGCCTGTGTACTAGGAAGCACAGTTCTTTTGTTCTGAGCAAGATCACTGTTCAGACCTCATAGAAAAGAGTGTAGAGAGGAAGAGTGCTCTTTTCTCAAAAGCAGAGAGTGTTTCTTGTAAGGTGAGCTAGTGTTTGTTTCCCAGTCCTAAATGGAGTTGAATCACATGCATTTCTGGTCCTACGAGCAAGAGTTGTTTTCTGGTAAGGAATCACTATTGCGCTCCCATTGCCATACACAGTGCAAATAGCACTCGCGTCTGTTCCCACCAAGTACAGTGTATTGGACTGAAGAGGAGCTACTGTTCTTCTCAGTTTCCTAAGCAGAGTTGAACTAGATAAGGCCCGTGTGTGTAGGAAGCACAGTTCTTTTGTTCTGAACAAGCTCACTGTTTGGAAGCCATAGGAAACACAGTAGAGAAGAAGAGTGTTCTTGTCAGTTTCCTAAGCAGAATTGACGTAGATATGGCCGTGTGTGTAGGAAGCACAGTTCTTTTGTTCTGAGCAGGCTCACTGTTCTGGGCATATAGGAAACATAGTAGAGTAGAAGAGTGCTCTTTTCTCAAAAGCAGAGTGTGTTTCTTGTAAGGCGAGATAGCTTTTGTTTCCCAGTCCTAAATGGAGTTGAGTAACATGCAGTTTTTTTTTCCTACGAGCAAGAGTTGTTTTCTGGTAAGGAAAGTCACTATTGCGCTCCCTTTGCCATACACAGTGCAAATAGCACTCGCATCTGTTCCCAGCTAGTACAGTGTATTGGACTGAAGAGGAGCTACTGTTCTTGTCAGTTTCCTAAGCAGAGTTGAAGTAGATATGGCCTGTGTACTAGGAAGCACAGTTCTTTTGTTCTGAGCAAGATCACTGTTCAGACCTCATAGAAAAGAGTGTAGAGAGGAAGAGTGCTCTTTTCTCAAAAGCAGAGAGTGTTTCTTGTAAGGTGAGCTAGTGTTTGTTTCCCAGTCCTAAATGGAGTTGAATCACATGCATTTCTGGTCCTACGAGCAAGAGTTGTTTTCTGGTAAGGAATCACTATTGCGCTCCCATTGCCATACACAGTGCAAATAGCACTCGCGTCTGTTCCCAGCAAGTACAGTGTATTGGACTGAAGAGGAGCTACTGTTCTTGTCAGTTTCCTAAGCAGAGTTGAACAGGATATGGCACTTGTGTTTAGGAAGCACAGTTCTTTTGTTCTGAACAAGCTCACTGTTTGGAAGCCATAGGAAACACAGTAGAGAAGAAGAGTGTTCTTGTCAGTTTCCTAAGCAGAATTGACGTAGATATGGCCGTGTGTGTAGGAAGCACAGTTCTTTTGTTCTGAGCAGGCTCACTGTTCTGGGCATATAGGAAACATAGTAGAGTAGAAGAGTGCTCTTTTCTCAAAAGCAGAGTGTGTTTCTTGTAAGGCGAGATAGCGTTTGTTTCCCAGTCCTAAATGGAGTTGAGTAACATGCAGTTTTTTTTTCCTAGGAGCAAGAGTTGTTTTCTGGTAAGGAATGTCACTATTGCGCTCCCATTGCCATTCTCAGTGCAAATAGCACTCGTGTCTGTTCCCAGCAAGTACAGTGTACTGGACTGAAATGGAGCTACTGTTCTTGTCAGTTTCCTAAGCAGAGTTGAACTAGATATGGCTCGTCTGTGTAGGAAGCACAGTTCTTTTGTTCTGAGCAAGCTCACTGTTCAGACCCCATAGGAAACACAGTAGAGTAGAAGAGTGCTCTTTTCTCAAAAGCAGAGTGTGTTTCTTGTAAGGCAAGCTAGCTTTTGTTTCCCAGTCCTAAATGTAGTTGAATCACATGCAGTTTTTGGTCCTACGTGAAAGAGTTGTTTTCTGGTAAGGAAAGTCACTATTGCACTACCATTGCCATACACAGTGCAAATAGCACTCGTGTCTGTTCCCAGCAATAACAGTGTATTGGACTGAAGAGGAGCTACTGTTCTTCTCAGTTTCCTAAGCAGAGTTGAACTAGATAAGGCCCGTGTGTGTAGGAAGCACAGTTCTTTTGTTCTGAGCAAGCGCACTGTTCGGACCCCATAGGAAACACAGTAGAGTAGAAGAGTGTCTTTTCTCAAAAGCAGAGTGTGTTTCTTGTAAGGCGAGCTAGCGATTGTTTCCCAGTCCTAAGTGGTGTTGAATAACTTGCAGATCTGTTCCTACGAGCAAGAGTTGTTTTCTGGTAAGAAGAGTCACTATTGCGCTCCCATTGTCATGCACAGGGCAAATAGCACTGGCGTCTGTTCCCAGCATGTAAAGTGTATTGGACTGAAGAGAATCTACTGTTTTTGTCAGGTTCCTAAGCAGAATTGAACTAGATATGGCCGTGTGTGTAGGAAGCACAGTTCTTTTTTTCTGAGGAAGCTCACTGTTCTGGCCATATAGGAAACACAGTAGAGTAGAAGAGTGCTCTTTTCTCAAAAGCAGAGTCTCTTTCTTGTAAGGCGAGCTAGCGATTATTTCCCAGTTCTAAATGGATTTGAATCACATGCAGTTTTCGGTCCTACGAGCAAGAGTTGTTTTCTGGTAAGAAGAGTCACTCTTGCTCTCCCATTGTCATACACAGGGCAAATAGCACTTGCGTCTGTTCCCAGCTTGTAAAGTGTATTGGACTGAAGAGAATCTACTGTTCTTGTCAGGTTCCTAAGCAGAATTGAACTAGATATGGCCGTGTGTAGGAAGCACAGTTCTCTTGTTCTGAGCAAGCTCACTGTTCGGACCCCATAGGAAACACAGTAGAGTAGAAGAGTGCTCTTTTCTCAAAAGCAGAGTGTGTTTCTTGTAAGGCGAGCTAGCGTTTGTTTCCCAGTTCTAAATGGAGTTTAATAACATGCAGTTTCTTATCCTACGAGCAAGAGTTTTTTTTCTGGTAAGAAGAGTCACTATTGCGCTCCCATTGTCATACACAGGGCAAATAGCACTGGTGTCGGTTCCCAGCATGTAAAGTGTATTGGACTGAAGAGAATCTACTCTTCTTGTCAGGTTCCAAAGCAGAATTGAACTAGATATGGCCGTGTGTAGGAAGCACAGTTCTTTTGTTCTGAGCAAGCTCACTGTTTGGACCCCAGGGAAAACACAGTAGAGTAGAAGAGTGCTCTTTTCTCAAAAGCAGAGTGTGTTTCTTGTAAAAAGAGCTAGTGTTTGTTTCCCAGTCAGAAATGGAGTTGAATCCCATGCAGTTTCTGGTCCTATGAGCAAGAGTTGTTTTCTGGTAAGAAGAGTCACTATTGCACTCCCATTGTCATACACAGGGCAAATAGCACACGCACCTGTTTCCAGCAAGTACAGTGTATTGGACTGAAGAGGAGCTCCAGTTCTTGTCAGTTTCCTAAGCAGAATTGAACTAGATATGGCCCGTGTGTGTAGGAAGCACAGTTCTTTTGTTCTGAGCAAGCTCACTGTTCGGACCCCTTAGGAAACAAAGTAGAGTAGAAGAGTGCTCTTTTCTCAAAAGCAGAGTGTGTTTCTTGTAAGGTGAGCTAGCGTTTGTTTCCCAGTCCTAAATGGAGTTGAATCACATGCAGTTTCTTGTCCTACGAGCAAGAGTTGTTTTCTGGTAAGAAGAGTCACTATTGCGCTCCCATTGCCATACACAGTGCAAATAGCACTCGCGTCTGTTCCCAGCAAGTACAGTGTATTGGACTGAAGAGGAGCTACTGTTCTTGTCAGTTTCCTAAGCAGAGTTGAACAGGATATGGCACTTGTGTTTAGGAAGCACAGTTCTTTTGTTCTGAACAAGCTCACTGTTTGGAAGCCATAGGAAACACAGTAGAGAAGAAGAGTGTTCTTTTCAGTTTCCTAAGCAGAATTGACGTAGATATGGCCGTGTGTGTAGGAAGCACAGTTCTTTTGTTCTGAGCAGGCTCACTGTTCTGGGCATATAGGAAACACAGTAGAGTAGAAGAGTGCTCTTTTCTCAAAAGCAGAGTGTGTTTCTTGTAAGGCGAGATAGCGTTTGTTTCCCAGTCCTAAATGGAGTTGAGTAACATGCAGTTTTTTTTTCCTACGAGCAAGAGTTGTTTTCTGGTAAGGAATGTCACTATTGCGCTCCCATTGCCATTCTCAGTGCAAATAGCACTCGCGTCTGTTCCCAGCAAGTACAGTGTACTGGACTGAAAAGGAGCTACTGTTCTTGTCAGTTTCCTAAGCAGAGTTGAACTAGATATGGCTCGTCTGTGTAGGAAGCACAGTTCTTTTGTTCTGAGCAAGCTCACTGTTCAGACCCCATAGGAAACACAGTAGAGTAGAAGAGTGCTCTTTTCTCAAAAGCAGAGGGTGTTTCTTGTAAGGCAAGCTAGCTTTTGTTTCCCAGTCCTAAATGTAGTTGAATCACATGCAGTTTTTGGTCCTACGTGAAAGAGTTGTTTTCTGGTAAGGAAAGTCACTATTGCACTACCATTGCCATACACAGTGCAAATAGCACTCGTGTCTGTTCCCAGCAATAACAGTGTATTGGACTGAAGAGGAGCTACTGTTCTTCTCAGTTTCCTAAGCAGAGTTGAACTAGATATGGCCCGTGTGTGTAGGAAGCAGAGTTCTTTTGTTCTGAGCAAGCGCACTGTTCGGACCCCATAGGAAACACAGTGGAGAAGAAGAGTGCCGTTTTCTCAAAAGCATAGTGTGTTTATTGTAAGGCGAGGTAGCGTTTATTTTCCAGTTCTACATGGAGTTGATCACATGCAGTTTTTGGTCCTACGAGCAAGAGTTGTTTTCTTGTACGGAAAGTCACTATTGCGCTCCCATTGCCATACACAGTGCAAATAGCACTCGCGTCTGTTCCCAGCAATTACAGTGTATTGGACTGAAGAGGAGCTACTGTTCTTGTCAGTTTCCTAAGCAGAGTTGAACTAGATATGGCCAGTGTGTGTAGGAAGCACAGTTCTTTTGTTCTGAGCAAGCTCACTGTTCGGACCCCATAGGAAACACAGTAGAGTAGAAGAGTGCTCTTTTCTCAAAAGCAGAGTCTGTTTCTTGTAAGGCAAGCTAGCGTTTGTTTCCCATTCCTAAATGGAGTTGAATCACATGCAGTTTCTGGTCCTACGAGCAACAGTTGTTTTCTGGTAAGAAGAGTCACTATTGCGCTCCCATTGTCGTACACAACGCAAATAGCACTGGCGTCCGTTCCCAGCATGTACAGTGTATTGGACTGAAGAGGATCTACTGTTCTTTTCAGTTTCCTAAGCACAATTGATGTAGATATGGCCGTGTGTGTAGGAAGCACAGTTCTTTTGTTCTGAGCAAGCTCACTTTTCTGGCCATATAGGAAACACAGTAGAGTAGAAGAGTGCTCGTTTCTCAAAAGCAGAGTCTGTTTCTTGTAAGACGATCTAGCGTTTATTTCCAAGTCCTAAAGGGAGTTGAATCACATGCAGTTTTTAGTCCTACGAGCAAGAGTTGTTTTCTGGTAAGGAAAGTCACTATTGCGCTCCCATTGCCATACACAGAGCAAATAGCTCTCGAATCTGTTCCCAGCAATTACAGTGTATTGAACTGAAGAGGAGCTACTGTTCTTCTCAGTTTCCTAAGCACAGTTGAACTAGATATGGCCCGTGTGTGTAGGAAGCAGAGTTCTTTTGTTCTGAGCAAGCTCACTGTTCAGACCCCATAGGAAACACAGTAGAGTAGAAGAGTGCTCTTTTCTCAAAAGCAGAGTGTGTTTCTTATAAGGCGAGCAAGCGTTTGTTTCCCACTCCTAAATGGAGTTGAATCCCATGCAGTTTCTGGTCCTACGATCAAGAGTTGTTTTCTGGTAAGAAGAGTCACTATTGCGCTCCCATTGCCATACACAGTGCAAATAGCACTCGCGTCTGTTCCCAGCAAGTACAGTGTATTGGACTGAAGAGGAGCTACTGTTCTTGTCAGTTTCCTAAGCAGAGTTGAACAGGATATGGCACTTGTGTTTAGGAAGCACAGTTCTTTTGTTCTGAACAAGCTCACTGTTTGGAAGCCATAGGAAACACAGTAGAGAAGAAGAGTGTTCTTGTCAGTTTCCTAAGCAGAATTTATGTAAATATGGCCGTTTGTGTAGGAAGCACAGTTCTTTTGTTCTGAACAGGCTCTCTGTTCTGGGCATATAGGAAACACAGTAGAGTAGAAGAGTGCTCTTTTCTCAAAAGCAGAGTGTGTTTCTTGTAAGGCGAGATAGCGTTTGTTTCCAAGTCCTAAATGGAGTTGAGTAACATGCAGTTTTTTTTCCTAGGAGCAAGAGTTGTTTTCTGGTAAGGAATGTCACTATTGAGCTCCCATTGCCATTCTCAGTGCAAATAGCACTCGCGTCTGTTCCCAGCAAGTACAGTGTACTGGACTGAAAAGGAGCTACTGTTCTTGTCAGTTTCCTAAGCAGAGTTGAACTAGATATGGCCCGTCTGTGTAGGAAGCACAGTTCTTTTGTTCTGAGCAAGCTCACTGTTCAGACCCCATAGGAAACACAGTAGAGTAGAAGAGTGCTCTTTTCTCAAAAGCAGAGTGTGTTTCTTGTAAGGCAAGCTAGCTTTTGTTTCCCAGTCCTAAATGTAGTTGAGTCACATGCAGTTTTTGGTCCTACGTGAAAGAGTTGTTTTCTGGTAAGGAAAGTCACTATTGCACTACCATTGCCATACACAGTGCAAATAGAACTCGTGTCTGTTCCCAGCAATTACAGTGTATTGGACTGAAGAGGAGCTACTGTTCTTCTCAGTTTCCTAAGCAGAATTGAACTAGATATGGCCCGTGTGTGTAGGAAGCAGATTTCTTTTGTTCTGAGCAAGCACACTGTGCGGACCACATAGGAAACACAGTAGAGTAGAAGAGTGCCGTTTTCTCAAAAGCAGAGTGTGTTCCTTGTAAGGCGAGCTAGCGTTTATTTTCCAGTTCTACATGGAGTTGAATCACATGCAGTTTTTGGTTCTACGAGCAAGAGTTGTTTTCTTGTAAGGAAAGTCACTATTGCGCTCCCATTGCCATACACAGTGCAAATAGCACTCGCGTCTGTTCCCAACAAGTACAGTGTATTGGACTGAAGAGGAGCTACTGTGCTTGTCAGTTTTCTAAGCAGAGTGTAACCAGATATGGCCCGTGTGTGTAGGAAGCACAGTTCTTTTGTTCTGAGCAAGCTCACTGTTCAGAACACTAGGAAACACAGTAGAGAAGAGAGTGCTCTTTTCTCAAAAGCAGAGTGTGTTTTTGTAAGGCAAGATAGCATTTGTTTCCCAGTCCTAAATGGAGTTGGATCCCATGCTGTTTCTGGTCCTATGAGCAAGAGTTGTTTTCTGGTATGAAGAGTCACTGTTGCGCTCCCATTGTCATACACAGGGCAAATAGCACAGGCATCTGTTCCCAGCATGTACAGTGTATTGGACTGAAGAGGATCTACTGTTTTTGTCAGTTTCCTAAACAGAGTTGAACTAGATATGGCCCGTGTGTGTAGGAAGCACAGTTCTTTTGTTCTGAGTAAGCTCACTGTTCGGACCCCATAGGAAACACAGTAGAGTAGAAGAATGCTCTTTTCTCAAAATCAGAGTGTGTTTCTTGATAGGTGAGCTAGTGTTTGTTTCCCAGTCAGAAATTGAGTTGAATCACATGCAGTGTCTTGTCCTGTGAGCAAGAGTTCTTTTCTGGTAAGAAGAGTAACTATTGCGCTCCCATTGCCATACACAGTGCAAATAGCACTCGCGTCTGTTCCCAGCAAGTACAGTGTATTGGACTGAAGAGGAGCTACTGTTCTTGTCAGTTTCCTATGAAGAGTTGAACTAGATATGGCCCGTGTGTGTAGGAAGCACAGTTCTTCTGTTCTGAGCAAGCTCACTGTTCAGACCCCATAGGAAACACAGTAGAGTAAAGAGTTCCCTTTTCTCAAAAGCAGAGTTTTTTTTCTTGTAAGGCGAGCTAGCATTTGTTTCCCAGTCTTAAATGGAGTTGAGTCACATGCAGTTTCTGGTCCTACGAGCAAGAGTTGTTTTCTCGTATAAAGAGTCACTATTGCGCTCACATTGTCATACACAGGGCAAATAGCAATGGCGACTGTTCCCAGCATGTACAGTGTATTGGACTGAAGAGGATCTACTGTTCTTGTCAGTTTCCTAAACAGAATTGAACTAGCTATGGCCATGAGTATAGGAAGCACAGTTCTTTTGTTGTGAGCAAGCTCACTCTTCTGGCTATATAGTAAACACAGTAGAGTAGAAGAGTGCTCTTTTCTCAAAAGCAGAGTCTCTAACTTGTAATGCGAGCTAGTGTTTATTTCCCATTTCTAAATGGAGTTGAATCACATGCAGTTTTCGGTCCTACAAGCAAAAGTTGTTTTCTGGTAAGGAAAGTCACTATTGAGCTGCCATTGCCATACACAGTGCAATTAGCACTCGCGTCTGTTCGCAGCAAGTACAGTGTATTGGACTGAAGAGGAGCTACTGTTCTTGTCAGTTTCCTAAGCAGCGTTGAACTAGATATGGCCCGTCTGTGTAGGAAGCAGAGTTCTTTTGTTCTGACAATCTCACTGTTCAGACCCCATAGGAAACACAATAGAGTAGAAGAGTACTCTTTTCTCAAAAGCAGAGTGTGTTTCTTGTAAGGCGAGCTAGTGTTTGTTTCCCAGTCAGAAATGGAGTTGAATCACATGCAGTTTCTGGTCCTACGAGCCAGAGTTGTTTTCTGGTAAGAAGAGTCACTATTGCGCTCCCATTGCCATACACAGGGCAAATAGCACTGGCATCTGTTCCCAGCATGTACAGTGTATTGGTCTGAAGAGGAGCTACTGTTCTTGTCAGTTTCCTAAGCAGAATTGAACTAGATATGGCCGTGTGTGTAGGAAGCACAGTTCTTTTGTTCTGAGCAAGCTCACTGTTCTGGCCATATAGGAAACACAGTAGACTAGAAGAGCGCTCTTTTCTCAAAAGCAGAATGTGTTTCTTGTAAGGAGAACTAGCGTTTGTTTCCCAGTCCTAAATGGAGGTGAATCACATGCAGTTTCTGGTCCTACGAGCAAGAGTTGTTTTCTGGTACGAAGAGTCACTATTGTGCTCCAATTGCCATACACAGTGCAAATAGCACTCGCATCTGTTCCCAGCAAGTACAGTATATTTGACTGAAGAGGAGCTACTGTTCTTGTCAGTTTCCTAAGCAGAGTTGAACTAGATATGGCCCGTGTGTGTAGGAAGCACAGTTCTTTTGTTCTGAGCTAGCTCACTGTTCGGAACACTTAGGAAACAGAGTAGAAGAGTGCTCTTTTCTCAAATGCAGAGTGTGTTTCTTGTAAGGCGAGCTAGCGTTTGTTTCCCAGTCCTAAATGGAGTTGAGTCCCATGCAGTTTCTGGTCCTACGAGCAAGAGTTGTTTCCTGCTAAGGAAAGAAACTATTGGGCTCCTATTGGCATACACAGTGCAAAAAGCACTCACGTCTGTTCCCAGCAAGTACAGTGTATTGAACTGAAGAGGAGCTACTGTTCTTGTCAGTTTCCTAAGCAGAGTTGAACTAGATATGGCCCGTGTGTGTAGGAAGCACAGTTCTTTTGTTCTGAGCAAGCTCACTGTTCGGACCCCATAGGAAATACAGTAGAGTAGAAGAGTGTCCTTTTCTCAAAAGCAGAGTGTTTTTCTTGTAAGGCGAGCTAGTGTTTGATTCCCAGTCCTAAATGTATTTGAATCACATGCAGTTTCTGGTCCTATGAGCAAGAGTTTTTTTCTGGTAAGGAAAGTCACTATTGTGCTCCCATTGTCATACACAGTGCAAAAAGCAATGGCGACTGTTCCCAGCATGTACATTGTATTGGACTGAAAAGGATCTACTGTTCTTGTCAGTTTCCTAAACAGAATTGAACTAGATATGGCCATGGGTATAGGAAGCACAATTCTTTTTTCTGAGAAAGCTCTCTGTTCTGGCTCTATAGGAAACACAGTAGAGTAGAAGAGTGCTCTTTTCTCAAAAGCAGAGTGTGTTTCTTGTAAGGTGAGCTAGCATTTGTTTCCCAGTCCTAAATGGAGTTGAATCACATGCAGTTTTTGGTCCTACAAGCAAGAGTTGTTTTCTGGTAAGGAAAGTCACTATTGCGCTCCCATTGCCATACACAGTGCAAATAGCACTCACGTATGTTCCCAGCAAGTACAGTGTTTTGGACTGAAGAGGAGCTACTGTTCTTGTCAGTTTCCTAAGCAGAATTGAACTATATATGGCCTTGTGTGTAGGAAGCACAGTTCTTTTGTTCTGAGCAAGCTCACTGTTCTGGCCATATAGGAAACACAGTAGAGTAGAAGAGTGCTCTTTTCTCAAATCAGAGTGTGTTTCTTGTAAGGAGAGCTAGCATTTTTTTTCCAGTCCTAAATGGAGGTGAGTCACATGCAGTTTTTGGTCCTACGACCATGAGTTGTTTTCTGGTAAGAAGAGTCACTATTGCGCTCCAATTGCCATACACAGCGCAAATAGCACTCGTGTATGTTTCCAGCAAGTACAGTGTATTGGACTGAAGAGGAGCTACTGTTCTTGACAGTTTCCTAAGCAGAGTTGAACTACATATGGCTTGTGTGTGTAGGTAGCACAGTTCTTTTGTTCTGAGCAAGCTCACTGTTCGGACCCCATAGGAGACAGAGTAAAGTAGAAGAGTGCTCTTTTCTCAAAAGCAGAGTGTGTTTCTTGTAAAGCAAGATAGCGTTTGTTCCCCAGTCCTAAATGGAGTTGAGTCACTTCCAGTTTCTGGTCCTACGAGCAAGAGTTGTTTTCTGGTAAGAAGAGTCACTATTGCGCTCCCATTGTCACACACAGGGCAAATAGCACTGGTGTCGGTTCCCAGCATGTACAGTGTATTGAACTAAAGAGGAGCTACTGTTCTTGTCAGTTTACTAAGGAGAATTGATCTAGATATGGCCGTGTGTGTAGGAAGCACATTTCTTTTGTTCTGAGCAAGCTCACTGTTCTGGCCATAAAGGAAACACAGTAGAGTAGAAGAGTGCTCTTTTCTCAAAAGCAGAGTCTCTTTCTTGTAAGGCGAGCTAGCGTTTATGTCCCAGTTCTTAGTTGAGTTGAATCACATGCAGTTTTCGGTCCTACGAGCAAGAGTTGTTTTCTGGTAAGGAAAGTCACTATTGAGCTCCCGTTGCCATACACAGTGCAAATAGCACTGGCATCTGTTCCCATCAAGTAGAGTGTATTGGACTGAAGAGGAGCTACTGTTCTTGTCAGTTTCCTAAGCAGAGTTGAACTAGATATGGTCCGTGTGTATAGGAAGCACAGTTTTTGTTCTGAGCAACTTCACTGTTTGGACCACATAGGAAACACTGTAGAGTAGAAGAGTGCTCTTTTCTCAAAAGCAGAGTGTGTTTCTTGTAAGGCGAGCTAGCGTTTCTTTCCCAGTCCTAAATGGAGTTGAATCACATGCAGTTTCTGGTCCTACAAGCAAGAGTTGTTTCCTGTACGAAGAGTCACTATTGCGCTCCCATTGTCATACACAGGGCAAATAGTACTGGCGTCTGTTCCCAGCAAGTACAGTGTATTGGACTGAAGAGGATCTACTGTTCGTGTCAGGGTCCTAAGCAGAATTGATCTAGATATGGCCGTGTGTGTAGGAAGCACAGTTCTTTTGTTCTGAGCAAGCTCACTGTTCGGACCACATAGGAAACACAGTTGAGTAGAAGAGTGCTCTTTTCTCAAAAGCAGTGTGTGTTTCTTGTTAGGCGAGCTAGTGTTTGTTTCCCAGACAGAAATGGAGTTGAATCCCATGCAGTTTCTGGTCCTACGAGCAAGAGTTGTTTTCTGGTAAGAAGAGTCACTATTGCGCTCCCATTGTCATACACAGGGCAAATAGCACTGGCGTCTGTTCCCAGCATGTACAGTGTATTGGACAGAAAAGGAGCTACTGTTCTTGTCAGTTTCCTAAGCAGAATTGAACTAGATATGGCCCGTGTGTGTTGGAAGCACAGTTCTTTTGTTCTGAGCAAGCTTACTGTTCGGACCCCACGGGAAACACAGTAGAGAAGAAGAGTGCTCGTTTCTCAAAAGCAGAGTGTGTTTCTTGTAAGGCGAGCTAGCGTTTGTTTCCCAGTCCTAAATGGAGTTGAGTCACATGCAGTTTTTGGTCCTACGAGCAAGAGTTTTTTTCTGTTAAGAAGAGTCTCTATTGAGCTCCAATTGCCATACACAGTGCATATAGCACTGGCGTCTGTTCCCATCAAGTACAGTGTATTGGACTGATGAGGAGCTACTGTTCTTGTCAGTTTCCTAAGCAGAGTTGAACTAGATATGGTCCGTGTGTATAGGAAGCACAGTTTTTGTTCTGAGCAAGCTCACTGTTTGGACCACATAGGAAACACAGTAGAGTAGAAGAGTGCTCTTTTCTAAAAAGCAGAGTGTGTTTCTTGTAAGTCCAGCTAGCATTTGTTTCCCAGTCCTAAATGGAGTTGAATCACATGCTGTTTCTTGTCCTACGAGCAAGAGATTTTTTCTGGTAAGAAGAGTAACAATTGCGCTCCCATTGTCATACACAGGGCAAATAGCACTGGAGTCTGTTCCCAGCAAGTACAGTGTATTGGACTGAAGAGGATCTACTGTTCGTGTCAGGGTCCTAAGCAGAATTGATCTAGATATGGCCGTGTGTGTAGGAAGCACAGTTATTTTGTTCTGAGCAAGCTCACAGTTCGGACCCCATAGGAAACACAGTAGAGTAGATGAGTGCCCTTTTCTCAAAAGCAGAGTGTGTTTCTTGTATGGCGAGCTAGCATTTGTTTCCCAGTCCTAAGTGGAATTGAATCACATGCAGTTTCTGGTCCTACGAGTAAGAGTTGTTTTCAAGTAAGAAGAGTCACTATTGTGCTCCCATTGTCATACACAGGGCAAATAGCACTGGCTTCTGTTCCCAGCATGTGCAGTGTATTAGACTGAACAGGATCTACTGTTCTTGTCAGTTTGCTAAGAAGAATTGAACTAGATATTGCTCGTGTGTGTAGGAAGCACAGTTCTTTTGTTCTGAGCAAGCTCACTGTTCTGGCCTTATACGAAACACAGTAGAGCAGAAGAGTGATCTTTTCTAAAAAGCAGAGTGTGTTTCTTGTAAGGCGATCTAGCGCTTGTTTCCCTTTTCTAAATGGAGTTGAGTCACATGGAGTTTTTAGTCCTACGAGCAAGAGTTGTTTTCTGGTAAGAAGGGTCACTATTGCGCTCCCATTGCCCTACACAGTGCAAATAGCACTCGCGTCTGTTCCCAGCAAGTACAGAGTATTGGACTGAAGGGGAGCTACTGTTCTTCTCAGTTTCCTAAGCAGAGTTGAACTAGATATGGCCCGTGTGTGTAGGAAGCACAGTTCTTTTGTTCTGAGCAAGCTCACTGTTCGGAGCCCATAGGAAACACAGTAGAGAAGAAGAGTGCTCATTTCTCAAAAGCAGAGTGTGTTTCTTGTAAGGCCAGCTAGCGTTAGTTTCCCAGTCCTAAATGGAGTTGAGTCCCATGCAGTTTCTGGTCCTACGAGCAGGAGTTGTTTTCTGGTAAGGAAAGAAACGATTGTGCTCCCATTGCCATACACAGTGCAAATAGCACTCGCGTCTGTTCCCAGCAAGTACAGTGTATTGAACTGAAGAGGAGCTACTGTTCTTGTCATTTTCCTAAGCAGAGTTGAACTAGATATGGCCCGTGTGTGTTGGAAGCACAGTTCTTTTGTTCTGAGCAAGCTTACTGTTCGGACCCCACAGGAAACACAGTAGAGAAGAAGAGTGCTCGTTTCTCAAAAACAGAGTGTGTTTCTTGTAAGGCGATCTAGCGTTTGTTTCCCAGTACTAAATGGAGTTGAGTCACATGCAGTTTCTGGTCCTACGAGCAACAGTTGTTTTCTAGTAAGGAAAGTCACTATTGCGCTCCCATTGCCATATACAGTGCAAATAACACTCGCGTCTGTTCCCAGCAAGTACAGTGTATTGAACTGAAGAGGAGCTACTGTTCTTGTCAGTTTCCTAAGCAGAGTTGAACTAGATATGGCCCGTGTGTGTAGGAAGCACAGTTCTTTTGTTCTGAGCAAGCTCACTGTTCTGTCCCTATAGGAAACACAGTAGAGTAGATGAGTGCTCTTTTCTCAAAAGCAGAGTGTGTTTCTTGTAAGGCGAGCTAGCGTTTGTTTCCCAGTCCTAAATGGAGTTGAGTCACATGCAGTTTTTGGTCCTACGAGCAAGAGTTTTTTTCTGTTAAGAAGAGTCACTATTGCGCTCCAATTGCCATACACAGTGCAAATAGCACTGGCGTCTGTTCCCATCAAGTACAGTGTATTGGACTGATGAGGAGCTACTGTTCTTGTCAGTTTCCTAAACAGAATTGAACTAGATATGGCCATGGGTATAGGAAGCACAGTTCTTTTTTCTGAGAAATCTCTCTGTTCTGGCCCTATAGGAAACACAGTAGAGTAAAAGAGTGCTCTTTTCTCAAAAGCAGAGTGTGTTTCTTGTAAGGCGAGCTAGCATTTGTTTCCCAGTCCTAAATGGAGTTGAATCACATGCGGTTTTTGGTCCTACGAGCAAGAGTTGTTTTCTGGTAAGGAAAGTCACTATTGCGCTCCCTTTGCCATACACAGTGCAAATAGCACTCACGTATGTTCCCAGCAAGTACAGTGTATTGGACTGAAGAGGAGCTACTGTTCTTGTCAGTTTCCTAAGCAGAATTGAACTAGATATGGCCATGTGTGTAGGAAGCACAGTTCTTTTGTTCTGAGCAAGCTCACTGTTCTGGCCATTAGGAAACACAGTAGAGTAGAAGAGTCCTCTTTTCTCAAAAGCAGAGTGTGTTTCTTGTAAGGAGAGCTAGCGTTTATTTCCCAGTCCTAAATAGAGTTGAGTCACATGCAGTTTCTGGTCCTATGAGCAAAAGTTGTTTTCTGGTAAGAAGAGTCACTATTGCACTCCCATTGCCATACACAGTGCAAATAGCACTCGCGTCTCTTCCCAGCAAGTACAGTGTATTGGACTGAAGAGGAGCTAATGTTCTTGTCAGTTTCCTAAGCAGAGTTGAACTAGATATGGCCCGTGTGTGTAGGAAGCACAGTTCTTTTGTTCTGAACAAGCTCACTGTTCTGGCCTTATAAGAAACACAGTAGAGCAGAAGAGTGATCTTTTCTAAAAAGCAGAGTGTGTTTCTTGTAAGGCGAGCTAGCGTTTGTTTCCCTTTTCTAAATGGAGTTGAGTCACATGCAGTTTTTAGTCCTACGAGCAAGAGTTGTTTTCTGGTAAGAAGGGTCTCTATTGCGCTCCCATTGCCCTACACAGTGCAAATAGCACTCGCGTCTGTTCCCAGCAAGTACAGTGTATTGGACTGAAGGGGAGCTACTGTTCTTGTCAGTTTCCTAAGCAGAGTTGAACTAGATATGGCCCGTGTGTGTAGGAAGAACAGTTCTTTTGTTCTGTGCAAGCTCTCTGTTCTGGCCCTATAGGAATCAGGGTAGAGTAGAAGAGTGCTCTTTTCTCAAAAGCAGAGTGTGTTTCTTGTAAGGCAAGCTAGCATTTGTTTCCCAGTCCTAAATGGAGTTGAATCACATTCAGTTTTTGGTCCTATGAGCAAGAGTTGTTTTCTGGTAAGGAAAGTAACTATTGCGCTCCCATTGCCATACACAGTGCAAATAGCCCTCGCGTCTGTTCCCAGCAAGTACAGTGTATTGGACTGAAGAGGAGCTACTGTTCTTGTCAGTTTCCTAAGCAGAGTTGAACTAGATACGGCCCGTATGTGTAGGAAGCACAGTTCTTTTGTTCTGAGCAAGCTCACTGTTCTGGCCCTATAGGAAACACAGTAGAGTAGAAGAGTGCTCTTTTCTCAAAAGCAGAGTGTGTTTCTTGTAAGGCGAGCTACCGTTTGTTTCCCAGTCCTAAATGGAGTTGAGTCACATGCAGTTTTTGGTCCTACGAGCAAGAGTTGTTTTCTGATAAGGAAGTCACTATTGTGCTCCCATTGCCATGCACAGTGCAAATAGCACTCGCGTCTGTTCCCAGAAAGTACAGTGTATTGGACTGAAGAGGATCTACTGTTCTTGTCAGTTTCCTAAGCAGAATTGAACTAGATATGGCCCATGTGTGTAGGAAGAACAGTTCTTTTGTTCTGTGCAAGCTCTCTGTTCTGGCCCTATAGGAATCAGGGTAGAGTAGAAGAGTGCTCTTTTCTCAAAAGCAGAGTGTGTTTCTTGTAAGGCAAGCTAGCATTTGTTTCCCAGTCCTAAGTGGAGTTGAATCACATTCAGTTTTTGGTCCTATGAGCAAGAGTTGTTTTCTGGTAAGGAAAGTCACTATTGCGCTCCCATTGCCATACACAGTGCAAATAGCACTCACGTCTGTTCCCAGCATTACAGTGTATTGGACTGAAGAGGAGCTACTGTTCCTGTCAGTTTCCTAATAGAGTTGAACTAGATATGGGCCGTGTGTGTAGGAAGCACAGTTCCTTTGTTCTGAGCAAGGTCACTGTTTGGACCCCATAGGAAACACAGTAGAGTAGAAGAGTGCTCTTTTCTCAAAAGCAGAGTATGTTTCTTGTAAGGCGAGCTACCGTTTGTTCCCCAGTCCTAAATGGAGTTGAGTCACATGCAGTTTCTGGTCCTACGAGCAAGAGTTGTTTTCTGGTAAGAGGAGTCACTATTGCGCTCCCATTGTCATACACAGGGCAAATAGCACTGGCGTCGGTTCCCAGCATGTACAGTGTATTGGACTGAAGAGGAGCTACTGTTCTTGTCAGTTTTCTAAGCAGAATTGAACTAGATATGGCCGTGTGTGTCGGAAGAACAGTTCTTTCGTTCTGAGCAAGCTCTCTGTTCTGGCCCTATCGGAAACATGGCACAGTAGAAGAGTGCTCTTTTCTCAAAAGCAGAGTGTGTTTCTTGTAAGACAAGCTAGCATTTGTTTCCCAGTCCTAAATGGAGTTGAATCACATTCAGTTTTTGGTCCTATGAGCAAGAGTTGTTTTCTGGTAAGGAAAGAAACTATTGCGATCCCATTGCCATGCACAGTGCAAATATTACTCGCGTCTGTTCCCAGCAAGTACAGTGTATTGGACTGAAGAGGAGCTACTGTTCTTGTCAGTTTCCTAAGCAGAGATGATCTAGATATGGCCTGTGTGTGTAGGTAGCACAGTTCCTTTGATCTGAGCAAGGTCACTGTTCAGACCCCATAGGAAACACAGTAGATTAGAGGAGTGCTCTTTTCTCAAAAGCAGAGTGTGTTTCTTGTAAGGCGAGCTACCGTTTTTTTCCCAGTTCTAAATGGTGTTTAGTCACATGCAGTTTCTGGTCCTACGAGCAAGAGTTGTTTTTTGGTAAGAAGACTCATTATTGCGCTCCCATTGTCATACACAGGGCAAATAGAACTGGCGTCGGTTCCCAGCATGTACAGTGTATTGGATTGAAGAGGATCTTCTGTTCTTGTCAGTTTCCTAAGCAGAATTGAACTAGATATGGCCGTGTGTGTAGGATGCACAGTTCTTATCTTCTGAGCAAGCTCACTGTTCTGGAACTATAGGAAACACAGTAGAGTAGAAGAGTGCTCTTTTCTCAAAAGCGGAGTGTGTTTCTTGTAAGGCGAGCCAGCGTTTATTTCCCAGTCCTAAATGGAGTTGAATCACATGCAGTTTTCGGTCCTACAAGCAAGAGTGGTTTTCTGGTAAGAAGACTCACTATTGCGCTCCCATTGTCATACACAGGGCAAATAGCACTGGTGTCTGTTCCCAGCATGTACAGTGAATTGGACTGAAGGGGATCTACTGTTCCTGTCAGTTTCCTAATCAGAAATGAACTAGATATGGCCCGTGTGTGTAGGAAGCACAGTTCTTTTGTTCTGAGCAAGCTCACTTTTCAGACCCCATAGGAAACACAGTAGAGTAGAAGAGTGCTCTTTTCTCAAAAGCAGAGTGTGTTTCTAGTAAGACGAGATAGCGTTTGTTTCCCAGTACTAAATGGAGTTGAGTCACATGCAGTTTCTGGTCCTACGAGCAAGAGTTGTTTTCTGGTAAGAAGAGTCACTATTGCGCTCCCATTGCCATACACAGTGCAAATAGCACTCGCGTCTTTTCCCAGAAAGTACAGTGTATTGGACTGAATAGGAGCTACTGTTCTTGTCAGTTTCCTAAGCAGAGTTGATCTAGATATGGCCCGTGTGTGTAGGAAGCACAGTTCTTTTGTTCTGAGCAAGCTCACTGTTCTGGCTCTATAGGAAACACTGTAGAGTAGAAGAGTGCTCTTTTCTCAAAAGCAGAGTGTGTTTCTTATAAGGCAAGCTAGCGTTTCTTTCCCAGTCCTAAATGGAGTTGAGTCACATGCAGTTTTTGGTCCTATGAGCAAGAGATTTTTTCTGGTAAGGAAGTCACTATTGTGCTCCAATTGCCATACACAGTGCAAATAGCCCTCGCGTCTGTTCCCATCAAGTACAGTGTATTGGACTGAAGAGGAGCTACTGTTCTTGTCAGATTCCTAAGCAGAGTTGAACTAGATATGGCCCATGTGTGTAGGAAGCACAGTTCCTTTGTTCTCAGCAAGGTAACTCTTCGGACCCATTAGGAAACACAGTAGAGTAGAAGAGTGCTCTTTTCTCAAAAGCAGAGTGTGTTTCTTGTAAGGCGAGCTACCGTTTGTTCCCCAGTCCTAAATGGAGTTGAGTCACATGCAGTTTCTGGTCCTACTAGCAAGAGTTGTTTTCTGGTAAGAAGAGTCACTGTTGCGCGCCCATTGTCATACACAGGGCAAAGAGCACTGGCGTCGTTTCCCACCATGTACAGTGTATTGGACTGAAGAGGAGCTACTATTCTTGTCAGTTTTATAAGCAGAATTGAACTAGATATGGCCGTGTGTGTAGGAAGCACAGTTCTTTTGTTCTGTGCAAGCTCTCTGTTCTGGTCCTATAGGAAACAGGGTAGAGTAGAAGAGTGCTCTTTTCTCAAAAGCAGAGTGTGTTTCTTGTAAGGCAAGCTATCATTTGTTTCCCAGCCCTAATTGGAGTTGAATCACATTCAGTTTTTGGTCCTATGAGCAAGAGTTGTTTTCTGGTAAGGAAAGTCACTATTGTGCTCCCATTGCCATACACAGTGCAAATAGCACTCGCGTCTGTTCCAAGCAAGTACAGTGTATTGGACTGAAGAGGAGCTACTGTTCTTGTCAGTTTCCTAAGCAGAGTTGGACTAGATATGGCCCGTGTTTGTTGGAAGCACAGTTCCTTTGTTCTGTGCAAGGTCACTGTTCGGACCCCATAGGAAACACAGTAGAGTAGAAGAGTGCTCTTTTCTCAAAAGCAGAGTGTGTTTCTTGTAAGGCGAGCTACCGTTTGTTCCCCCGTCCTAAATGGAGTTGAGTCACATGCAGTTTCTGGTCCTACGAGCAAGAGTTGTTTTTTGGTAAGAAGACTCACTATTGCGCTCCCATTGTCATACACAGGGCAAATAGAACTGGCGTCGGTTCCCAGCATGTACAGTGTATTGGATTGAAGAGGATCTTCTGTTTTTGTCAGTTTCCTAAGCAGAATTGAACTAGATATGGCCATGTGTGTAGGATGCACAGTTCTTTTCTTCTGAGCAAGCTCACTGTTCTGGCCCTATAGGAAACACAGTAGAGTAGAAGAGTGCTCTTTTCTCAAAAGCAGAGTGTGTTTCTTGTAAGGCGAGCTAGCGTTTATTTCCCAGTTCTAAAGGGAGTTGAATCACATGCAGTTTTCGGTCCTACGAGCAAGAGTTGTTTTCTGGTAAGGAAGTCACTATTGCTTTCCCATTGCCATACACAGTGCAAATAGCATTCGCGTCTGGTCCGAGCAAGTACAGTGTAATGGACTGAAGAGGCGCTACTGTTCTTGTCAGTTTCCTAAGCAGAGTTGAACTAGATATGGCCCATGTGTGTAGGAAGCACAGTTCTTTTGTTCTGAGCAAGCTCACTGTTCGGACCCCATAGGAAATTCAGAAGAGTAAAAGAGTGCCCTTTATTCAAAAGCAGAGTGTGTTTCTTGTAAGGCGAGCTAGTGTTTGTTTCCCACTCCTAAATGAAGTTGAATCCCATGGAGTTTCTTGTCCTACGATCAAGAGTTTTTTTCTGTAAGAAGAGTCACTATTGCGCTCCCATACCATACACAGTACAAATAGCACACGCGTCTGTTCCCAGCAAGTAAAGAGTATTGGACTGAAGAGGAGCTACTGTTCTTGTCAGTTTCCTAAGCAGAGTTGAACTAAATATGGCCCCTGTGTGTAGGAAGCACAGTTTTTGTTCTGAGCAAGCTCACTGTTGGAACCCCATAGGAAAAACAGTAGAGTAGAAGAGTGCTCTTTTCTCAAAAGCAGAGTGTGTTTCTTGAAAGGCGAGCTAGTGGTTATTTCCCAGTCAGAAATGGAGTTGAATCCCATGCAGTTTCTGGTCCTATGAGCAAGAGTTTTTTTTTTTGTTAAGAAGAGTCACTTTTGAGCTCCCATTGCCATAGATAGTGCAAATAGCACTCGCGTCTCTTCCCAGCAAGTACAGGGTATTGGACTGAAGAGGAGCTACTGTTCTTGTCAGTTTCCTAAGCAGAGTTGAACTAGATATGGCCCGTGTGTGTAGGAAGCACAGTTCTTTTGTTCTGAGCAAGCTCACTTTTCGGACCCCATAGGAAACACAGTAGAGTAGAAGAGTGCTCTTTTCTCAAAAGCAGAGTGTGTTTCTTGTAAGGCGAGCTAGCGTTTGTTTCCCAGTCCTAAATGGAGTTGAGTCACATGCAGTTTCTGGTCCTAGGAGCAAGAGTTGTTTTCTGGTAAGGATGTCACTATTGCGCTCCCATTGCCATACACAGTGCAAATAGCACTCGCGTCTATTCCCAGCAAGTGCAGTGTATTGGACTGAAAAGGAGCTACTGTTCTTGTCAGTATCCTAAGCAGAGTTGAACTAGATATGTCCCCTGTGTGTAGGAAGCACAGTTTTTGTTCTGAGCAAGCTCACTGTTAGGACCCCATAGGAAACACAGTAGAGTAGATGAGTGCTCTTTTATCAAAAGCAGAGTGTGTTTCTTGTAAGGCGAGCTAGTGCTTGTTTCCCAGTCAGAAAAGGAGTTGAATCACATGCAGTTTCTGGTCCTACAAGCAAGAGTTGTTTTCTAGTAAGAAGGGTCACTACTGAGCTCCATTCTAATACACAGTGAAAATAGCACTGGCGTCTGTTCCCAGCATGTACAGTGCATTGGACTGAAGAGGCTCTACTGTTCTTGTCAGTTTCCTAAGCAGAATTGAACTAGATATGGCCCGTGTGTGTAGGAAGCACAGTTCTTTTGTTCTTAGGAAGCTCACTCTTCGGACCCCATAGGAAACACAGTAGAGAAGAAGAGTGCTCTTTTCTCAAAAGCAGAGTGTGTTTCTTGTAAGGCGAGCTAGTGCTTGTTTCCAAGTCAGAAAAGGAGTTGAATCACATGCAGTTTCTGGTCCTAAGAGCAAGAGTTGTTTTCTGGTAAGAAGAGTCACTACTGAGCTCCCATTGTCATACACAGTGAAAATAGCACTGGCGTCTGTTCCCAGCATGTACAGTGCATTGGACTGAAGAGGATCTACTGTTCTTGTCAGTTTCCTAAGCAGAATTGAACTAGATATGGCCCCTGAGTATAGGAAGCACAGTTCTTTTGTTCTGAGCAAGCTCACTGTTCTGGCCCTATAGGAAACACAGTAGAGTGGAAGAGTGTTCTTTTGCAAAAGCAGAGTTGTTTCTTGTAAGGCGAGACAGCGTTTGTTTCCCAGTCCTAAATGGGGTTGAATCACAACAGTTTCTGGTCCTATGAGCAAGAGTTGTTTTCTGGTAAGAAGAGTCACTATTGCGCTCCCTTTGCCATACACAGTGCAAATAGCACTCGCGTCTGTTCCCAGCAAGTACAGTGTATTGGACTGAAGAGGAGCTACTGTTCTTGTCAGTTTCCTAAGCAGAGTTGAACTAGATATGGCCCCTGTGTGTAGGAAGCACAGTTTTTGTTCTGAGCAAGCTCACTGTTCAGACACCATAGGAAAAACAGTAGAGTAGAAGAGTGCTCTTTTCTCAAAAGCAGGGTGTGTTTCTTGAAAGGCGAGCTAGTGGTTATTTCCCAGTCAGAAATGGAGTTGAATCCCATGCAGTTTCTGGTCCTACTAGCAAGAGGTTTTTTTTTGTTAAGAAGAGTCACTTTTGAGCTCCCATTGCCATAGACAGTGCAAAAAGCACTCGCGTCTCTTCCCAGCAAGTACAGTGTATTGAACTGAAGAGGAGCTACTGTTCTTGTCAGTTTCCTAAGCAGAGTTGAAATAGATATGGCCCGTGTGTGTAGGAAGCACAGTTCTTTTGTTTTGAGCAAGCTCACTGTTCAGACCCCATAGGAAACATAGTAGAGTAGAAGAGTGCTATTTTCTCAATAGCAGAGTGTGTTTCTTGTAAGGCGAGCTAGCGTTTGTTTCCCAGTCCTAGATGGAGTTGAATCACATGCAGTATCTGGTCTTAAGAGCAAGGGTTGTTTTCTAATAAGAAGAGTCACTATTGCGATCCCATTGTCATAGACAGGGCAAATAGCACTGGCGTCTGATCCCAGCATGTACAGTGTATTGGACTGAAGAAGATCTACTGTTCTTGTCAGTTTCCAAAGCAGAATTGAACTAGATATGGCCCCTGTGTGTAGGAAGCACAGTTCTTTTGTTCTGAGCAAGATCACTGTTCTGGCCCTATAGGAAACACCTTAGATTAGGAGAGTGCTCTTTTCTCAAAAGCAGAGTGTGTTTCCTGTAAGGCGAGATAGCGTTTGTTTCCCAGTCATAAATGGAGTTGAATCACATGCAGTTTCTGGTCCTACGAGCAAGAGTTGTTTTCTGGTAAGGAAAGTCACTATTGCGCTCCCATTGCCATACACAGTGCAAATAGCACTGGCGTCTGTTCCCAGCAAGTACAGTGTGTTGAACTGAAAAGGAGCTATTGTTCTTGTCAGTTTCCTATGCAGAGTTGAACTAGATATGGCCTGTGTGTGTAGGAAGCACAGTTCTTTTGTTTTGAGCAAGCTCACTTTTCAGACCCCATAGGAAACACAGTAGAGTAGAAGAGTGCTCTTTTATCAAAAGCAGAGTGTGTTTCTAGTAAGACGAGCTAGCGTTTCTTTCCTAGTCCTAAATGGAGTTGAATCCCATGGAGTTTCTGGTCCTACGAGCAAGAGTTGTTTTCTGGTAAGAAGAGTCACTATTGTGCTCCCATTGTCATACACAGGACAAATAGCACTGGCGTCTGTTCCCAGCATGTACAGTGTATTGAACTGAAGTGGATCTACTGTTCTTGTCAGTTTTCTAAGCAGAATTGAACTAGATATGGCCCGTGTGTGTAGGAATCCCAGTTCTTTTGTTCTGAGCAAGCTCACTGTTCTGGCCCTATAAGAAAAACAGTAGAGTAGAAGAGTGCTCTTTTCTCAAAAGCAGAGTGTGTTTATTGTAAGGCGAGCCCGCGTTTGTTTCCCAGTACTAAATGGAGTTGAGTCACATGCAGTTTCTGGTCCTACGAGCAAGAGTTGTTTTCTGGTAAGAAGAATCACTATTGCGATCCAATTGTCATAGACAGGGCAAATATCACTTGTGTCTGTTCCCAGCAAGTACAGTGTATTGAACTGAAGAGGAGCTACTCTTCTTGTCAGTTTCCTAAGCAGAGTTGAACTAGATATGGCCCGTGTGTGTAGGAAGCACAGTTCTTTTGTTCTGAGCAAGCTCACTGTTCTGGCCCTATAGGAAACACCGTAGAGTGGAAGAGTGTTCTTTTGAAAAAGCAGAGTGAGTTTCTTGTAAGGCAAGCTAGCGTTTGTTTCCCAGTCCTAAATGGAGTTTAATCACAACAGTTTCTAGTCCTACGAGCAAGAGTTGTTTTCTGGTACGAAGAGTCACTATTGCGCCCCCATTGACATACACAGGGCAAATAGCACTCGCATCTGTTCCCAGCAAGTACAGTGTATTAAACTGAAGAGGATCGACTGTTCTTGTCAGTTTCCTAAGCAGAGTTGAAATAGATATGGCACGTGTGTGTCGGAAGCACAGTTCTTTTGTTCTGAGCAAGCTCACTGTTCGGACCCCATAGGAAACACAGTAGAGTAGAAGAGTGCTCTTTTCTCAAAAGCAGAGTGTGTTTCTGGTATGGCAAGCTAGCGTTTGTTTCCCAGTCCTAAATGGAGTTGAGTCACATGCAGTTTTTGGTCCTATGAGCAAGAGTTGTTTTCTGGTACGAAGAGTCACTATTGCGCTCCCATTGACATACACAGGGCAAATAGCACTCGCGTCTGTTCCCAGCAATTGCAGTGTATTGGACTGAAGAGGATCAACTGTTCCTGTCAGTTTTCTAAGCAGAATTGAATTAGATATGGCCCGTGTGTGTAGGAAGCACAGTTATTTTGTTCTGAGCAATCTCACTGTTTTGGCCCTATAAGAAAAACTGTAGAGTAGAAGAGTGCTCCTTTCTCGAAAGCAGAGTGTGTTTCTTGTAAGGCGAGGTAGCGTTTGTTTCCCAGTCCTAAATGGAGTTGAGTCACATGCAGTTTCTGGTCCCACGAGCAAGAGATGTTTTCTGGTAAGAAGAGTCACTATTGTGCTCCCATTGTTATACACAGGGCAAATAGCACTGGCGTCGGTTCCCAGCATGTACAGTGGATTGGACTGAAGAGGATCTATTGTTCTTGTCAGTTTCCTAAGCAGAATTGAACTAGATATGGCCGTGTGTTTAGGAAGCACAGTTATTTTGTTCTGAGCAAGCTCTCTGTTCTGGCACTATAGGAAACAGGTTAGAGTAGAAGAGTGCTCTTTTCTCAAAAGCAGAGTGTGTTTCTTGTAAGGCGAGCTACCGTTTGTTTCCCATTCCTAAATGGAGTTGAGTCACATGCAGTTTTTGGTCCTACGAGCAAGAGTTGTTTTCTGGTAACGAAAGTCACTATTGCGCTCCCATTGCCATACACAGTGCAAATAGCATTCGTGTCTGGTCCAAGCAAGTTTAGTGTAATGGACTGAAGAGGAGCTACTGTTCTTGTCAGTTTCCTAAGCAGAGTTGAACTAGATATGGCCCGTGTGTGTAGGAAGCATAGTTCTTTTGTTCTGAGCAAGCTCACTGTTCGGACCCAATAGGAAACACAGTAGAGTATAAGAGTGCTCTTTTCTCAAAAGCAGAGTGTGTTTCCTGTACGGCGAGCTAGTGTTTGATTCCCAGTCCTAAATGGAGTTGAATGACATGTCGTTTCTTGTCCTACGAGCAAGAGTTGTTTTCTGGTAAGGAAAGTCACTATTGCGCTCCCATTCCCATACACAGTGCAAATAGCACTGGCGTCTGTTCCCAGCAAGTACAGTGTATCGGACTGAAGAGGAGCTACTGTTCTTGTCAGTATCCTAAGCAGAGTTGAACTAGATATGGCCCATGTGTGTAGGAAGCACAGTTCTTTTGTTCTGAGCTGCCACACTGTTCGGACCCCATAGGAAATACAGTAGTGTAAAAGAGTGCCCTTTTCTCAAAAGCAGAGTGTGTTTCTTGTAAGGCGAGCTAGCGTTTGTTTCCCAGTCCTAAATGGAGTTGAATCCCATGGAGTTTCTGGTCCTATGAGCAAGAGTTGTTTTTTGGTAAGAAGAGTCACTATTGTGCTCCCATTGTCATACACAGGGCAAATAGCACTGGCGTCTGTTCCTAGCATGTACAGTGTATTGAACTAAAGTGGATCTACTGTTCTTGTCAATTTCCTAAGCAGAATTGAACTAGATATGGCCCGTGTGTAGGATTCCCAGTTCTTTTGTTGTGAGCAAGCTCACTGTTCTGGCCCTATATGAAAAACAGAAGAGTAGAAGAATGCTCTTTTCTCAAAAGCAGAGTGTCTTTATTGTAAGGTGAGCTCGCGTTTGTTTCCCAGTTCTAAATGGAGTTGAGTCACATGCAGTTTTTGGTCCTACGAGCAAGAGTTGTTTTCTTGTAAGAAGAGTCACTATTGTGCTCCCATAACATACACTTTACAAATAGCACTCGCGTCTGTTCCCAGCAAGTACAGAGTATTGGACTGAAGAGGAGCTACTTATTGGTGAAATTATTTAGGCCACTCCACGTAGTTAAAAGGAGATTTATTTAATGGCGTAACTTACAAATTAAGGGATAGGTAGGTCGCGGGGTCTGGGGAAGGTGTATCACAGTCCAGCGGTGTTCTCTGGAGCTCTCCTCTGTCTACCTCCACCATCCAGCGTCCTGGCACCAAGCGAGCGTTCGCCGATCCGGATCTCGGGTCCCCAGGCGCCTCCCTTGGCCCCGCCTTGTAGGCGTGACAGTTGCCGAAGTCTCAATGGGGGTTGGAACTTCCAGAACAAAGCTGGAATGGCTACCCACTACATCTCCCCCTTTTTGTCTAAATAAGAAAGTTCTAACCTAATACAAGACTATATACAAAGGAATGGTTATCAAATATTGTCCAGGAATAATGAGGGATAATGACCTAGATAAGATGGAACTACAACCAATGCAAACAATATCAAGCAAGAAACACATATTAAAATCCAGAGAAGTATAGAGCATAGATAAATGGCATGTTACAAAGATCATTCCAAAAGGTGTCCTACCCTAAAGAACCTGAATCTAATACTTAATATGTTCTATCTACTAAGTTGTAACTATAACTGCTAGTCTTCAATCCCATCAAAGACCTGAGAAGGAATATAATGGTACCTGAGAAATGGTAGATGGATGCAAGCAACTTTCGGGAATCTTGCGAGAGTAGACCGAGACAGCTGGCAGCCTGGACAATCACCTAATGTTTCTCAGCATTGTTGGTGCATTCAAATTGGCTACAGGCCTAAAGTATCTGACAGACCATTTTCAGAAGCAGGAATTCTGAAAGACCATCTTACCCTGTCTTGGCAGAGTACAGTGGTCGCTTTCCTTGTGTCCCGCTTGTCCAGAAAGGACAGCATTGCATTTGTTCTGTCAGCTGTCGAGGCAAGGGCAGTTCTTTGCCCAGTAGGCCATTTTGTGCCAAGAAGACAAACTTCCAAATGGAAATGTCTAGAAGCCCAACATTCTCTCGGGATCAAATTGGTGCAGCCAGGAGCAATTGTGTCTCGCATCAACAGAATTCTAAGTTATTTAAATGCCATATTCTCTAGGTCTATGAAGTGTTTGAAGATTACCTGTCCATCTGACCTATGTATCTGTAAATCTGTATAACCTGACTAACGTAACTATAGAGATGACAAGCATAGGTGACTATAAATCTACAAGTCTTATCTACTGAAATAACCTAAGGACTAAGGCTTCACGTAAACAAGGTAGACAGTCTATAAGCAAGTGTACGGTAAAGAACGATGACTTCAAAGTTGTGACAATACACAAGATGTTATAACAGAGGTAGGAGTGTATAGTGTGATATACAATATGACAATAATCTTAAATATATATCAATATTTATAACAGAGGTAGGAGTATGTAGTGGGAAATGCAATATGACAATAATCTTAAATATATATCAATATACCGAATATCCTAAACAGAAGTAGAACATACATAAAGTATGACAGATATAAATTTACATTTGTATCAATATACAAACATTTCAAATAAGAGTAGAAATATATGTACATTATACCAAGTATAGTTCTGTATTTGTATCAATATACAAATTATCTTAAACAGGAATATAAAAATAGTTTACATTTGTATCAACATATAAGAATCCATAACAGTGCAAATTACAGTGCAAATTATTTAAGGCTGCTATTTTACTAAATTTGTTTACTAGTATACACAATAATCTACCATAATGTCTTATACGTATCCATTCCATTTCTTCTTTTCCTTTTTTTTTTTTTTTTGGGAGTACTGAGTTTAATATTTCCTTCCACCCCCAACCCTATAACCATCATCCATAACCCTGAGAATTATGAAACCTAAGGGAGAAGGGGCGTCGTTTTCTTAGAATTGCTTCCTGTTGTTTAGGGGGTGATGTTATCTCTGTTGGGTACTGTGAGAAAGCGCAGATAGTTAAATTTCAGTTAGACTAACTGTAGGTTCTGCAGCAAGTCTTAGAGTAATGGGTAAGATTGTCTGAAATTCTGGTAAGAAGTGTAGTATGATGATGATTACCATGGCATTATTCTGGATTGGGTAGAGTTGTTGTTGGGGCCCCATCTTCCTTCTGGAGACTTCTGAGATTGCTATTAGAAAAACTTATTTGTTATCAAAATGGAAGATTTGGATTTAAAGAGGACATAGCATGTAAGAAAGGATTCTGAGAAATCAAGAGTAAGCATGGAGAGAATTAGAATCTAGAAGACAATGGTCCCTTTTTATTGGTTTCCTTCTGTCCCACACCAGAGGGCTCTTCTGATATGGTACTGAAGAATCTCTCAAACTTTTCTTTTAGCAATGTGCTTGGGTTTAGAGAAGGAGTGAGCCAATTCCATCTCCAAAGCCAGCTTGGCTTATAATTGAATTGGGACCACAACTTTTCTATATTGATAGAGAGATAGATGTTAGACAGTGAGATTTTACCGTGTGTAGATTGGTACCAATAGATTCTTTCTTTCTGCTGTAAACATCTGGATATCCAAGGCCTTATGATTTTTGGAAGATGGGTATTTCCATTATCCTGGAAAGACAAAAACAGAACCCTACCCCAACCTTGATTGTTAAATTTTTCTTACAACTTGTAGAGATGTCACATTGGTGGGTGATCTTTTACTTCACCTCATCAAGGGGTTTTTCCTGTTCAAATCGAATTTTTATTAATTTTGTTGGTACCCATAGCTTTTCTTCTCCTGCAGAAACAAAAGCAAAACCCCTTCCCCAACGTAGAACATATCCAGGTTTCCATTCTGAGGTCAGCACATCCTTGAAATAAACCGGTTGGTTTAGCTCGGGAGTTTTGTCTGTCGTCCAATGTCTCTCTGCAGCTGTTGTTCCTTTCTCATCAGCATTGAGAAAATTCAAGGTTAATAAAGCACTATGCAATCTATTTCTAGGAGTCATTGTTACCTGTTGCTGTTTATTTAGCATATCCTTTAAAGTTCGATTGGATCTTTCTATGACTGCTTGGCCTGTGGGATTGTGTGGTATACCTGTAACATGCTTTATATTGTAATAAGCAAAGAATTGTCTCATTTTATTGGAGACATATGCTGGAGCATTGTCTGTCTTAATTTGTACAGGTATCCCCATGATGGCCATAACTTCTAATAGGTGTGTAATCACAGAATCAGCCTTTTCAGAACTCATAGGAGTTGCCCATTGAAATCCTGAATAGGTGTCAATGGTATGATGTACATACTTTAATCTTCCAAATTCTGCAAAATGAAACACATCCATCTGCCAAATTTCATTTCTTTGTATACCTTTTGGATTGCTCCCTGCAGGTAATGGAAGTTGGTTATAGATGGAACAAGTAGGACATTTTTTCACAATATCCTTAGCCTGTTGCCAAGTGATGGAGAAATCCTTCTTCAAACCTTTGCTATTTGCATGGTATTTCTTATGATATTCTGAAGCTTCTAGCACATTACCTATTAGTAACTGATCAATCTCATTATTACCTTGTGCTAGAGGTCCTGGCAGACCTGTATGGGATCTGATATGTGTTATATATATAGGATGTTCCCTTTTTCTGATGATTTCCTGCAATTGTATGAATAATGAGGTTAATTCTGTATTATCAGGAATAAATTCAGCAGTTTCAATATGTAAAACAACTCTCTCTGCGTATTGAGAGTCAGTGACTATATTGAGGGGTTCTGTGAAGTCCATCAGTACCATAAGAATGGCATACAGTTCTGCCTTTTGTACAGAGCTGTATGGACTTTGTACCACTTTACTTAAGTCTCCTGATTTATATCCTGCTTTCCCTGATTTATTTGCATCAGTATAGAATGTGAGGACTCCAGAAATTGGCTTTTGTCGTACAATGTGAGGAAGGACCCTTTCGGTTTTCTTTATAAATTCTATTCTCTTGCTTTTGGGATAGTGGTTGTTAATCTCTCCCAAAAAGTTACTGCAGGCTCTCTGCCAGTATTCATTATCTTTCCATAGTGATGAAATTTCTTCATTAGTTAAAGGTACTACAATTTCTGCTGGGTCCATTCCTGTCAACTGGCGAAGTCTTAGTTTACCTTTTTGAATCAAATCAGAGATCTTTTCTATATAAGTCTTTAATTTCTTATTTGGTTTACGTGGTAGGAATATCCATTCCAATATAATATCTTCCCTCTGCATCAAAATACCTGTTGGGGAATTTCTGGAGGGGAATATGACAAGAATGCATTTAAGTTCTGGATCCACACGATCCACATGTGCTTCTCGAATTGTCTTTTCTACTAGAGCCAATTCCTTCTCAGCTTCGGCTGATAATTCTCTTGGACTATTTAATTCTTTGTCCCCTTCTAGAGTATTAGCCAAATTTTGTAGTCCATCTTTGGGTATTCCCATGATACCCAGTAAGTTGGAAATGCTTCCTAATAACTTTTGAAAATCATTAAGAGTCTTCAATCGATCTCTCCTTAGCTGTACCTTTTGGGGTCTAATTTTTTGTAGCTCTATCTTATATCCTAAGTAGTTAATAGAATCTCCTCTTTGTATTTTTTCAGGAGCAAGTTGCAGTCCCCAGTGAGGCAAAACTTTTTTTACTTCTTCAAACATGCTTTCTAATGTATCTAACTTTGGATCAGCTAATAGGATATCATCCATATAGTGATAAATTATGGATTGTGGAAACTTTACACGAATTATCTCCAATGGTTTTTGCACAAAGTATTGGCACAAAGTAGGGCTGTTTAACATTCCCTGTGGGAGGACCTTCCATTGATATCTCTTGACTGGCTGAGAATTGTTATAATTAGGTACTGTGAAGGCAAATTTTTTCTCTATCATTTTCTTGTAAGGGTATGGTAAAGAAACAGTCTTTTAAGTCAATAACTATTATAGGCCATTCTTTAGGTAGCAGAGAGGGCAAGGGCATCCCAGTCTGTAGGGAGCCCATTGGCTGAATTACTTTATTAATAGCTCTCAGATCTGTCAGCATTCTCCAATTACCAGACTTTTTTTTAATAACAAATACAGGAGAATTCCAAGGGCTGGTAGATTCTTCAATGTGTTGAGCATTTAACTGCTCTTGAACCAGCTGTTCTAAAGCTTGTAGCTTCTCTTTTGTCAAAGGCCATTGTTCAACCCAGACAGGTTTATTAGTTAGCCATTTTAAAGGTAAGGCAGTTGGTACTTCTGAGAGTTCAACAGCAGTTGTGCTCTGTTTGTGAACAGCCTGAATGGTTGGTGCCTGATTTTTATAGCATGCGATGATATTATTCCTAGAAACATGCATTGGTCTGTATTCTTTTTCTGAAAGTGTAGGAATTTTAATCTGGGTATTCCACTGTTGTAACAGATCTCGGCCCCAAAGATTTACTGCTACATTTGCTACATATGGCTTCAATCTTCCTCTCTGTCCTTCTGGCCCTATGCATTCAACCCATCTCGAACTCTGTTTTATCTGAGATAGGGTGCCAATCCCTAAAAGTTGGACATCTACCTCTTGAAGAGGCCAATTCGGATGCCATGATTTTGGTGTAATTATAGTCACATCTGCACCTGTGTCTACCAGTCCCTCCATAACCAGGCCATTAATTCGAATTCTAAGCTTTGGTCTTTGACCATTTATGGAAGTCTGCCAAAATATTTGTTTTATAGTGTTCTTTGTAAACTGTGATCCATCCATCAGAGCTGTTTTATCATCCATTGCAGTATCGGTTTTTATATTAGGCAGTGGTTTATTCAGTTGTCCTGGAGAGGAATTTCTTCCACAGTGGCTGGGAATGTTCGTAGTACATTTGATTTGGGGGCCTGCAAGAGGCCCCCTGAGGCGTTTCCCGCCAGTAAAGGGTTACCTCGTATATCTATTTTTGATCTGCACTCACTGGTCCAATGTCGGCCTTTGCCACACCTTCTACATAATCCGGGAGGTGGTTGGGGTCTCCTGTTTAGGCTATTCCTAAAAGGAGTATTACTCCTAGCAGTACCCCATGTACAGTTTTTACTTATATGACCTGGTGTACCACATTTAAAACATTTGGTAACACGGGGCCTTCTTTCACCTCTGGGATTTGTCTCTCCTATCCAAGCCTCATTACTGTAGTTACGAGACTCAACACCATTAGTATACTGAATCCATTCTTCCAAAGGAGCTGATCTGATCTTTAATGGTGTAAGTATTCTACTGCATTCTGCATTAGCATTGTCGAATGCCAAGGACTCAGTTAATACTTTTCTTAATTCTTTATCTGATACAGCTCTTGTTATAGCTGTGTTCAGTCTTTGTAAAAAATCAGTGAAGGGTTCGTGCGGTCCCTGAAATATCTTTGTGTATACCTCAGTTGGTTTTCCAGGTTCTGGAATTTTTTCCCAAGCATTTAGAGCTGCTGTACGGCATAGGGATATTGTATGTTCATCATAAATGGCTTGTACATTCCTGTCAGCAAAACATCCCTCACCAAGTATTTGATCTTGGGAGATCACAAAACCTCTGAGTTTACCTTGTTGTTCTAAATTTTTTGCCTCTTCTCTCAACCAGCTTTTCCACTGTAGCTGCTGACTATATTCTAGAACAGCTGAAATCAACTGATGCCAGTCATCTGGGATGATTCTATGTGAGGTAGACCATGAATTTAACAATTGTTTTACGTATGTGGAGTGTATCCCATACGTAACTACTGCTTCCTTTATATTTTTAAAGTCCCTTGTTGAAATTGGTTGTAATGTATATGTATTATATGGCTCGGGGTGTGTGTCATCCGCTGGCTTCTCATGGATGATAACAGGATAAGCCATTGTGTGAGAGCCATTTGGAGATGTTACAACCTCTATGGTCTTGCCCTTCTGCTTATTAGGTCCCTTGTCATGTTTACTGAGAGTTTCTTCTAAGGCCTGCAAACGAGCACCTAGGGTCTGTTCTAGGGAGTGAACCTCCTCTCTGGCAAGGGACTCCAGATTTCTCATGGAATCATAGAAGTTTTTATGTTCCTCAGAAACACATGATTCCATGGACCTTATCTTATCAATTAATGATAATCTTTCTTCCTTATATAGTGTCTGGAGAGTTAGTGTTCTGTCCATTAAATATTCACATTTATTATCAATAAGATCAATTTTTGGTACAAGCCTGTTTTGTAAATCCTGATTAGCAGATTCCAGAGAAAGAATCTTTTTCTCTAAGGTCTCATTGCTATCCATTAAAGCAGATTCCAGAGATAGAATCTTTTTCTGTAAGCCGTCATTGCTCTCGCTTAAAGCCTGTATCAGTCCCAATAATAACTCATCTTTGTTCTTGTTTTTAAACCAGTGTTTGAACACTGTGTGAATTATTACGATGAATGCCAAAATGGTACAGGCCAGATATGCCTTAGGAAGGTCGTATATTTCCAGGAAGATGTCATTCATCATACAGGCAAAAAGGTTTTCAAATTCTTGTGAGGTAATGTTGTCAGCCATATTACCAGAATTACTCAAAATTTGTTAGTCAATTTTAAGGTGTAAAATTATCAGGTACTTTTACTTACCTTTCGTGGTTTTGGGGGGTGTAGTAGCACTTTTCAGCCAGCAGGTGGCGATGGTACAGCTCCAAAGCAGGGCCTGCTGGTGATCTTGGCTGACTGCAGCTCGCTGGAGTCAAGATGGCGGAGCCGAGCCGCAGCTGGCGTGCATGCACTCAGGAAGCTGGGGAGTGCCTCTTTCGCTGGTCTCGGGGCTAAGCTAGGGAGCTGAGACCGGACTAGCTGCTCCCTTTTTCGGGAATGGAACCGTGTAGGTGTTCCCTGGTTATATGGAACTTTGCAGGCGGGTTTAGGTACCCGCTAGCCGGGGAGGAGGCTGAGGGCAGGAGCCACCCAGGCTTTTGGGATTTGCCCCACGTGAGCGCCAGATATTGGTGAAATTATTTAGGCCACTCCACGTAGTTAAAAGGAGATTTATTTAATGGCGTAACTTACAAATTAAGGGATAGGTAGGTCGCGGGGTCTGGGGAAAGTGTATCACAGTCCAGCGGTGTTCTCTGGAGCTCTCCTCTGTCTACCTCCACCATCCAGCATCCTGGCACCAAGCAAGCGTTCGCCGATCTGGATCTCGGGTCCCCATGCGCCTCCCTTGGCCCCGCCTTGTAGGCGTGACAGTTGCCGAAGTCTCAATGGGGGTTGGAACTTCCAGAACAAAGCTGGAATGGCTACCCACTACAGCTACTGTTCTTGTCAGTTTCCTAAGCAGAGTTTTACTAGATATGGTCCGTGTTTGTAGGAAGCACAGTTCTTTGGTTCTGAGCAAACTCACTGTTCAGACACCAAAGGAAACACAGTAGAGTAGAAAAGTGCTCTTTTCAAAAAAGCAGAGTGTGTTTCTTGTAATGCGAGCTACCGTTTGTTTCCCAGTCCTAAATTGAGTTGAATCACATGCAGTTTCTGATCCTATGAGCAAGAGTCATTTTCTGGTAAGAAGAGTCACTATTGTGCTCCCATTGTCATACACAGGGCAAATAGCACTGGCGTCTATTCCCAGCAGGTACAGTGTATTGGACTGAAGAGGATCTAGTGTTCTTTTCAGTTTCCTAAGCTGAGTTGAACTAGATATGGCCCGTGTGTGTAGGAAGCACAGTTCATTTGTTCTGAGCAAACTCACTGTTCGGACCCCATAGGAAACACAGTAGAGTAGATGAGTGCTCTTTTATCAAAAGCAGAGTGTGTTTCTTGTAAGGCGAGCTAGCGTTTGTTTCCCAGTCCTAAATGGAGTTGAGTCACATGCAGTTTCTGGTCCTACGAGCAAGAGTTGTTTTCTGGTAAGAAGAGTCACTATTGCGCTCCCATTGTCATGCACAGGGAAAATAGCACTGATGTCTGTTCCCAGCATGTACAGTGTATTTGACTGAAGAGGATCTACTGTTCTTGTAAGTTTCCTAAGCAGAGTTGAATTAGATATGGCCCGTGTGTGTACGAAGCACAGTTCTTTTGTTCTGAGCAATCTCACTGTTTTGGCCCTTTAAGAAAAACAGTAGAGTAGAAGAGTGCTCCTTTCTCGAAAGCAGAGTGTGTTTCTTGTAAGGCGAGCTAGTGTTGGTTTCCCAGTCCTAAATGGAGTTGAGTCACATGTAGTTTCTGGTCCTACAAGCAAGAGATGTTTTCTGGTAAGAAGAGTCACTATTGTGCTCCCATTGTTATTCACAGGGCAAATAGCACTGGCGTCGGTTCCCAGCATGTACAGTGTATTGGACTGAAGAGGATCTACTGTTTTGTCAGTTTCCTAAGCAGAATTGAACTAGATATGGCCGTGTTTGTAGGAAGCACAGTTCTTTTGTTCTGAGCAAGCTCACTGTTCTGGCCTTATAGGAAACACAGTAGAGTAGAAGAGTGCTCTTTTCTCAAAAGCAAAGTGTGTTTCCTGTAAGGCGAGCTATGGTTTCTTTCCCAGTCTTAAATGGAGTTGAGTCACATGCAGTTTTTGGTCCTACGAGCAAGAGATGTTTTCTGGTAAGGAAGTCACTATTGTGCTCCAATTGCCATACACAGTGCAAATAGCACTCGCGTCTGTTCCCAGCAAGTACAGTGTATTGGACTGAAGAGGAGCTACTGTTCATGTCAGTTTCCTAAGCAGAGTCGAACTAGATATGGCCCATGTGTGTAGGAAGCAAAGTTCCTTTGTTCTGAGCAAGGTCACTGTTCGGACCCCATAGAAAACACAGTAGAGTGGAAGAGTGCTCTTTTCTCAAAAGCAGAGTGTGTTTCTTGTAAGGTGAGCTACCGTTTGTTTCCCAGTCCTAAATGGAGTTGAATCACATGCAGTTTCTGGCCTACGAGCAAGAGTTGTTTTTTGGTAAGAAGAGTCACTATTGCGCTCCCATTGTCATACACAGGGCAAATAGCACTGACATCGGTTCCCGGAATGTACAGTGTATTGGACTGAAGAGGATCTACTGTTCTTGTCAGTTTCCTAAGCAGAATTGAACTAGATATGGCCGTGTGTGTAGGAAGCACAGTTCTTTTGTTCTGAGCAAGCTCTCTGTTCTGGCACTATAGGAAACAGGGTAGAGTAGAAGAGTGCACTTTTCTCAAAGGCAGAGTGTGTTTCTTGTAAGGCAAGCTAGCATTTGATTCCCAGTCCTAAATGGAGTTAAATCACATTCAGTTTTTGGTCCTCTGAGCAAGGGTTGTTTTCTGGTAAGGAAATTCACTATTGTGCTCCCATTCCCATACACAGTGCAAATAGCACTCGTGTCTGTTCCCATCAAGTACACTGTATTGGACTGAAGAGGAGCGACTGTTCTTGTCAGCTTCCTAAGCAGAGTTGAACAAGATATGGCCCGTGTGTGTAGGAAGCACAGTTCCTTTGTTCTGAGCATGGTCAATATTCGGACCCCATAGGAAACACAGTAGAGTAGAAGAGTGCTCTTTTCTCAAAATCAGAGTGTGTTTCTTGTAAGGCAAGCTACCGTTTGTTTCCCAGTCCTAAATGGAGTTGAGTCACATGCAGTTTCTGGTCCTAAGTGCAAGAATTGTTTTCTGGTAAGAATAGTCACTATTGCGCTCCCATTGTCATACCCAGTGCAAATAGTACAGGCGTTGGTTCCCAGCATTTACAGTGTATTGGACTGAAGAGGATCTACTGTTCTTGTCAGGTTCCTAAGCAGAGTTGAACTAGATATGGCCCATGTGTGTAGGAAGCACAGTTCTTTTGTACTCAGCAAGCTCACTTTTAGGACCCCATAGGAAACACAGTATAGTAGAAGAGTGCTCTTTCCTCAAAAGCAGAGTGTGTTTCTTGTAAGGCGAGGTAGTGTTTGTTTTCCAGTCCTAAATGGAGTTGAATCACATGCAGTTTCCGTTCCTACGAGCAAGAGTTGTTTTCTGGTAAGGAAAGTAACTATTGCGCTCCCATTGCCATACCCAGGGCAAATAGCACTCGCGTCTGTTACCAGCAGTACAGTGTATTGGACTGAAGAGGAGCTACTGTTCTTTTCAGTTTCCTAAGCAGAATTGAACTAGATATGGCCCATGTGTGTAGGAAGCACAGTTCTTTTGTTCTGAGCAAGCTCACTGTTTGGACCCCATAGGAAACACAGTAGAGTAGAAGAGTGCTCTTTTCTCAAAAGCAGAGTGTGTTTCCTGTAAGGCGAGCTAGCGTTTGTTTCCCAGTACTAAATGGAGTTGAATCACATGCAGTTTCTGGTCCTACGAGCAAGAGTTGTTTTCTAGTAAGAAGAGTCACTATTGCGCTCCCATTGCCATACACAGTGCAAATAGCACTGGCATCTGTACCCAGCATGTACAGCGTATTGGACTGAAGAGGATCTACTGTTCTTTTCAGTTTCCTAAGCAGAGTTGAACTAGATATGGCCCGTGTGTGTAGCAAGCACAGTTCTTTTGTTCTGAGCAAGCTCACTGTTCGAACCCCATAGGAAACACAGTAGAGTAGAAGAGTGCATTTTTCTCAAATGCAGAGTGTGTTTCTTGTAAGGCGAGCTAGCGTTTGTTTCCCAGTCCTAAATGGAGTTGAAATACACATGCAGTTTCCGGTCCTACGAGCAAGGGTTGTTTTCTCGTAAGAAGAGTCACTATTGCACTCCCATTGCCATACACAGTGCAAATAGCACTGGCGTCTGTACCCAGCATGTACAGCGTATTGGACTGAAGAGGATCTACTGTTTTTTTCAGTTTCCTAAGCAGAGTTGAACTAGATATGGCCCATGTGTGTAGGAAGCACAGTTCTTTTCTTCTGAGCAAGCTCACTGTTCGGACCTCATAGGAAACACAGAATAGTAAAAGACTGCTGTTTTCTCAAAAGCAGAGTGTGTTTCTTGTAAGGCGAGCTAGAGTTTGTTTCCCAATCCTAAATGGAGTTGAATCAAATGCAGTTTTTGGTCCTATGAGCAAGAGTTGTTTTCTGGTAAGAAGAGTCACTACTGTGCTCCCTTTGCCATACATAGTGCAAATAGCCCTCTCGTCTGTTCCCAGCAAGTACAGTGTATTGGACTGAAGAGGAGCTACTGTTCTTGTCATTTTCCTAAGCAGAGTTGAACTAGATATGGCCCATGTGTGTAGGAATCACATCTTTTGTTCTCAGCAAGCTCACTGTTCGGACTCCATAGGAAACACAGTAGAGTAGAAGAATGCTCTTTTCTCAAAAGCAGAGTGTGTTTCTTGTAAGGCGAGCTAGCATTTGTTTCCCAGTCCTAAATGGAGTTGAATCACATGCAGATTCTGGTCCTACGAGCAAGAGTTGTTTTCTGGTAAGAAGAGTCACTATTGCACTCCCATTGCCATACACAGTGCAAATAGCACTGTAGTCTGTACCCAGCATGTACAGTGTATTGGACTGAAGAGGATCTACTGTTCTTTTTTGTTTCCTAAGCAGAATTGAGCTAGATATGGCCCGTGTGTGAAGGAAGCACAGTTCTTTTGTTCTGCGCAAGCTCACTGTTCTAGCCCTATAGGAAACACAGTGGATTAGAAGAGTGCTCTTTTCTCAAAAGCAGAGTGTGTTTCTTGTAAGGCGAGCTAGCGTTTGTTTCCCAGCCCTAAATGGAGTTGAATCACATGCAGTTTCTGGTCCTACGAGCAAGAGTTTTTTCTGGTAATAAGAGTCACTATTGCGCTCCCATTGTCATACACAGGGCAAATAGCACTGGTCTCTGTTCTCAGCATGTACAGTGTATTGGACTGAAGAGGATCTACTGGTCTTGTCAGGTTCCTAAGCAGAGTTGAACTAGATATGGCCCATGTGTGTAGGAAGCACAGTTCTTTTGTACTCAGCAAGCTCACTGTTCTGGCCCTATAGGAAATACAGTAGAGTAGAAGAGTGCTCTTTCCTCAAAAGCAGAGTGTGTTTCTTGTAAGGCGAGCTAGGGTTTGTTTCCCAGTCCTAAATGGAGTTGAATCACATGCAGTTTCCGTTCCTACGAGCAAGAGTTGTTTTCTGGTAAGGAAAGTCACTATTGTGCTCCCATTGCCATACACAGTGCAAATAGCACTCACGTCTGTTCCCAGCAAGTACAGTGTATTGGACTGAATAGGAGCTACTGTTCTTGTCAGTTTCCTAAGCAGAATTGAACTAGATATGGCCCGTGTGTGTAGGAAGCACAGTTCTTTTGTACTCAGCAAGCTCACTGTTTGGACCCCATAGGAAACACAGTAGAGTAGAAGAGTGCTCTTTTCTCAAAAGCGGAGTGTGTTTCTTGTAAGGCGAGCTAGCATTTGTTTCCCAGTCCTAAATGGATTTGAAATACACATGCAGTTTCTGGACCTACCAGCAAGAGTTGTTTTCTGGTTAGAAGAGTCACTATTACGCTCCCTTTGCCATACACAATGCAAATAGCCCTCGCGTCTGTTCCCAGCAAGTACAGTGTATTGAACTGAAGAGGAGCTACTGTTCTTGTCAGTTTCCTAAGCAGAGTTGAACTAGATATGGCCCATGTGTGTAGGAAGCACATTTCTTTTGTTCTCAGCAAGCTCACTGTTCGGACCCCATAGGAAACACATTAGAGTAGAAGAGTGCTCTTTTCTCAAAAGCAGAGTGTGTTTCTTGTAAGGCGAGCTAGCATTTGTTTCCCAGTCCTAAATGGAGTTGAATCACATACAGTTTCTGTTCCTACGAGCAAGGATTGTTTTCTGGTAAGAGTCACTATTGCGCTCCCATTGCCATACATAGTACAAATAACACTCGCATCTGTTTCCAGCAAGTACAGTGTATTGGTCTGAAGAGGAGCTACTGTTCATGTCAGTTTCCTAACCAAAGTTGAACTAGATAAGGCCCGTGTGTGTAGGAAGCACAGTTCTTTTGTTCTGAGCAAGCTCACTGTTGGACCCCATAGGAAACACAGTAGAGTAGAAGAGTGCTCTTTTCTCAAAAGCAGAGTGTGTTTCTTGTAAGGCGAGCTAGCGTTTGTTTCCCAATCCTAAATGGATTTGAATCACATGCAGTTTCTCGTCCTATGAGCAAGAGTTGTTTTCTGGTAAGAAGAGTCACTATTGCGCTCCCATTGCCATACACAGTACAAATAGCACTGGCGTCTGTACCCAGCATGTACAGTGTATTGGACTGAAGAGGATCTACTGTTCTTGTCAGGTTCCTAAGCAGAGTTGAACTAGATATGGCCCATGTGTTTAGGAAGCACAGTTCTTTTGCACTCAGCAAGCTCACTGTTCTGGCCCTATAGGAAACACAGTAGAGTAGAAGAGTGCTCTTTACTCAAAAGCAGAGTGTGTTTCTTGTAAGGCGAGCTAGCGCTTGTTTCCCAGTCCTAAATGGAGTTGAATCCCATGCAGTTTTTGGTCCTATGAGCAAGAGTTGTTTTCTGGTAAGAAGAGTGACTATTGCACTCCCTTTGCCATACATAGTGCAAATATCCTTCTCGTCTGTTCCCAGCAAGTACAGTGTATTGGACTGAAGAGGAGCTGCTGTTCTTGTCAGTTTCCTAAGCAGAGTTGAACTAGATATGGCCCGTGTGTGTAGGAAGCACAGTTCTTTTGTTCTCAGCAAGCTCACTGTTCGGACCCCATAGAAAACACAGTAGAGTAGAAGAGTGCTATTTTCTCAAAAGCAGAGTGTGTTTCTTGTAAGGCGAGCTAGCATTTGTTTGCCAGTCCTAAATGGAGATGAATCAAATGCAGTTTTTGGTCCTACGAGCAAGAGTTGTTTTCTCGTAAGAAGAGTCACTATTGCGCTCCCATTGCTATACATAGTACAAATAACACTCGCGTCTGTTTCCAGCAAATACAGTGTATTGGTCTGAAGAGGAGCTACTGTTCATGTCAGTTTCCTAAGCAAAGTTGAACTAGATAAGGCCCGTGTGTGTAGGAAGCACAGTTCTTTTGTTCTGAGCAAGCTCACTGTTCGGACCCCATAGGAAACACAGTAGAGTAGAAGAGTGCTCTTTTCTCAAAAGCATAGTGTGTTTCTTGTAAGGCGAGCTAGCGTTTGTTTCCCAGTCCTAAATGGAGTTGAAATACACATGCAGTTTTTGGTCCTACGAGCAAGAGTTGTTTTCTGGTAAGAAGAGTCACTATTGCGCTCCCTTTGCCATACATAGTGCAAATAGCCCTCTCGTCTGTTCCCAGCAAGTACAGTGTATTGGACTGAAGAGGAGCTACTGTTCTTGTCAGTTTCCTAAGCAGAGTTGAACTAGATATGGCCCGTGTGTGAGAAGCACAGTTCTTTTGTTCTCAGCAAGCTCACTGTTCGGACCCCATAGAAAACACAGTAAGAGTAGAAGAGTGCTCTTTTCTCAAAAGCAGAGTGTGTTTCTTGTAAGGCGAGCTAGCGTTTGTTTCCCAGTCCTAAATGGAGTTGAATCAAATGCAGTTTTTGGTCCTACAAGCAAGAGTTGTTTTCTGGTTAGAAGAGTCACTATAGTGCTCCCTTTGACATACACAATGCAAATAGCCCTCGCGTCTGTTCCCAGCAAGTACAGTGTATTGGACTGAAGAGGGGCTACTGTTCTTGTCAGTTTCCTAAGCAGAATTGAACAAGATATGGCCCGTGTGTGTAGGAAGCACAGTTCTTTTGTTCTGAGCAAGCTCACTTTTCGAACCCCATAGAAAACACAGTAGAGTAGAAGAGTGCATTTTTCTCAAAAGCAGAGTGTGTTTCTTGTAAGGTGAGCTAGCGTTTGTTTCCCAGTCCTAAATGGAGTTGAAATACTCATGCAGTTTCTGGTCCTAAGAGCAAGAGTTCTTTCCTAATAAGAAGAGTCGCTATTGCGCTCCCTTTGCCATACACAGTGCAAATAGCCCTCGCGTCTGTTCCCAGCAAGTACAGTGTAATGGACTGAAGAGGAGCTACTGTTCTTGTCAGTTTCCTAAGCAGAGTTGAACTAGATATGGCCCAGGTGTGTAGGAAGCACAGTTCATTTGTACTCAGCAAGCTCACTCTTCTGGCCCTATAGGAAACACAGTAGAGTATAAGAGTGCTCTTTCCTCAAAAGCAGAGTGTGTTTTTGTAAGGCGAGCTAGCGTTTGTTTCGCAGTCCTAAATGGAGTTGAATCATATTCAGTTTCCGTTCCCACGAGCAAGAGTTGTTTTCTGGTAAGGAAAGTCACTATTGCGCTCCCATTGCCATACACAGTGCAAATAGCACTCGCGTCTGTTCCCAGCAAGTACAGTGTATTGGAATGAAGAAGAGCTACTATTCTCGTCAGTTTCCTAAGCAGAATTGAACTAGATATGGCCCGAGTGTGTAGGAAGCACAGTTCTTTTGTTCTGAGGAAGCTCACTGTTTGGAGCCCATAGGAAACACAGTAGAGTAAAAGAGTGCTCTTTTCTCAAAAGCAGAGTGTGTTTCTTGTAAGGCGAGCTAGCGTTTGTTTCCCAGTCCTAAATGGAGTTGAATCACATGCAGTTTCTGGTCCTACGAGCAAGAGTTGTTTTCTGGTAAGAAGAATCACTATTGCACTCCCATTGCTATACACAGTGCAAATAGCACTGGCGTCTGTACCCAGCATGTACAGTGTATTTGACTGAAGAGGATCTACTGTTCTTGTCAGTTTCCTAAGCAGAATTGAACTAGATATCGCCTGTGTGTTTAGGAAGCACAGTTCTTTTGTTCTGAGCAAGCTCACTGTTCTGGCTCTATAGGAAACACAGTAGAGTAGAAGAGTGCTCTTTTCTCAAAAGCAGAGTGTGTTTCTTGTAAGGCGAGCTAGCGTTTGTTTCCCAGTCCTAAATGGAGTTGAATCACATGCAGATTCTGGTCCTACGAGCAAGAGTTGTTTTCTGGTAATAAGAGTCACTATTGCGCTCCCATTGTCATACTCAGGGCAAATAGCACTGGCCTCTGTTCCCAGGATGTACATTGTATTGGACTGAAGAAGATCTACTGTTCTTGTGAGGTTCATAAGCAGAGTTGAACTAGATATGGCCCATGTGTGTAGGAAGCACAGTTCTTTTGTACTCAGCAAGCTCACTGTTCTGGCCCTATAGGAAACACAGTAGAGTAGAAGAGTGCTCTTTCCTCAAAAGCAGAGTGTGTTTCTTGTAAGGCGAGCTAGGGTTTGTTTCCCAGTCCTAAATGGAGTTGAATCACATGCAGTTTCTGTTCCTATGAGCAAGAGTTGTTTTCTGGTAAGCAAAGTCACTATTGTGCTCCCATTGCCATACACAGTGCAAATAGCACTCACGTCTGTTCCCAGCAAGTACAGTGTATTGGACTGAATAGGAGCTACTGTTCTTGTCAGTTTCCTAAGCAGAATTGAACTAGATATGGCCCGTATGTGTAGGAAGCACAGTTCTTTTGTACTCAGCAAACTCACTGTTTGGACCCCATAAGAAACACAGTAGAGTAGAAGAGTGCTCTTTTCTCAAAAGCAGAGTGTGCTTCTTGTAAGGCGAGCTAACATTTGTTTCCCAGTCCTAAATGGAGTTGAAATACACATGCAGTTTCTGGTCCTACCAGAAAGAGTTGTTTTCTGGTTAGAAGAGTCATTATTGCTCTCCCTTTGCCATACACAATGCAAATAGCCCTCGCGTCTGTTCCCAGCAAGTACAGTGTATTGGACTGAAGAGGAGCTACTGTTCTTGTCAGTTTCCTAAGCAGAGTTGAACTAGATATGGCCCAGGTGTGTAGGAAGCACATTTCTTTTGTTCTCAGCAAGCTCACTGTTCGGACCCCATAGGAAACACATTAGAGTAGAAGAGTGCTCTTTTCTCAAAAGCAGAGTGTGTTTCTTGTAAGGCGAGCTAGCATTTGTTTCCCAGTCCTACATGGAGTTGAATCACATGCAGTTTCTGTTCTTACAAGCAAGGATTGTTTTCTGGTAAGAAGAGTCACTATTGTGCTCCCATTGCCATACACAGTGCAAATAGCACTGGCGTATGTACCCAGCATGTACAGCGTATTGGACTGTAGAAGATCTACTGTTCTTTTCAGTTTCCTAATCAGAGTTGAACTAGATATGGCCCGTTTGTGTAGGAAGCACAGTTCTTTTGTTCTGAGCAAGCTCACTGTTCGGACCCCAAAAGAAACACAGTAGAGTAGAAGAGTGCTCTTTTCTTAAAAGCAGAGTGTGTTTCTTGTAAGGCGAGCTAGCGTTTGTTTCCCAGTCCTAAATGGAGTTGAATCATATGCAGTTTTTGGTCCTAGGAGCAAGTGTTGTTTTCTGGTAAGAAGAGTCACTATTGCGCTCCCATTGCCATACATAGTACAAATAACACTCGCATCTGTTTCCAGCAAGTACAGTGTATTGGTCTGAAGAGGAGCTACTGTTCATGTCAGTTTCCTAACCAAAGTTGAACTAGATAAGGCCCGTGTGTGTAGGAAGCACAGTTCTTTTGTTCTGAGCAAGCTCACTGTTGGACCCCATAGGAAACACAGTAGAGTAGAAGAGTGCTCTTTTCTCAAAAGCAGAGTGTGTTTCTTGTAAGGCGAGCTAGCGTTTGTTTCCCAATCCTAAATGGAGTTGAATCACATGCAGTTTCTCGTCCTATGAGCAAGAGTTGTTTTCTGGTAAGAAGAGTCACTATTGCGCTCCCATTGTCATACACAGTACAAATAGCACTGGCGTCTGTACCCAGCATGTACAGTGTATTGGACTGAAGAGGATCTACTGTTCTTGTCAGGTTCCTAAGCAGAGTTGAACTAGATATGGCCCATGTGTGTAGGAAGCACAGTTCTTTTGCACTCAGCAAGCTCACTGTTCTGGCCCTATAGGAAACACAGTAGAGTAGAAGAGTGCTCTTTTCTCAAAAGCAGAGTGTGTTTCTTGTAAGGCGAGCTAGCGCTTGTTTCCCAGTCCTAAATGGAGTTGAATCCCATGCAGTTTTTGGTCCTATGAGCAAGAGTTGTTTTCTGGTAAGAAGAGTGACTATTGCACTCCCTTTGCCATACATAGTGCAAATATCCTTCTCGTCTGTTCCCAGCAAGTACAGTGTATTGGACTGAAGAGGAGCTGCTGTTCTTGTCAGTTTCCTAAGCAGAGTTGAACTAGATATGGCCCGTGTGTGTAGGAAGCACAGTTCTTTTGTTCTCAGCAAGCTCACTGTTCGGACCCCATAGAAAACACAGTAGAGTAGAAGAGTGCTATTTTCTCAAAAGCAGAGTGTGTTTCTTGTAAGGCGAGCTAGCATTTGTTTGCCAGTCCTAAATGGAGATGAATCAAATGCAGTTTTTGGTCCTACGAGCAAGAGTTGTTTTCTCGTAAGAAGAGTCACTATTGCGCTCCCATTGCTATACATAGTACAAATAACACTCGCGTCTGTTTCCAGCAAATACGGTGTATTGGTCTGAAGAGGAGCTATTGTTCATGTCAGTTTCCTAAGCAAAGTTGAACTAGATAAGGCCCGTGTGTGTAGGAAGCACTGTTCTATTGTTCTGAGCAAGCTCACTGTTCGAACCCCATAGGAAACACAGTAGAGAGAAGAGTGCTCTTTTCTCAAAAGCAGAGTGTGTTTCTTGTAAGGCGAGCTACCGTTTGTTTCCCAGTCCTAAATGGAGTTGAATCAAATGCAGTTTCTGGTCCTACGAGCAAGAGTTGTTTTCTGGTAAGAAGAGTCACTATTGCGCTCCCATTGCCATACACAGTGCAAATAGCACTGGCGTCTGTACCCAGCATGTACAGTGTATTGGACTGAAGAGGATCTACTGTTCTTGTCAGTTTCCTAAGCAGAATTGAACTAGATATGGCCCGTGTGTGTAGGAAGCACAGTTCTTTTGTTCTGAGCAAGCTCACTGTTCTAGCCCTATAGGAAACACAGTAGAGTAGAAGAGAGCTCTTTTCTCAAAAGCAGAGTGTGTTTCTTGTAAGGCGAGCCAGCGTTTGTTTCCCAGTTTAAAAATGGAGTTGAATCACATGCAGTTTCTGGTCCTATGAGCAAGAGTTTTTTCTGGTAATAAGAGTCACTATTGCGCTCCCATTGTCATACACAGGGCAAATAGCACTGGAATCTGTTCTCAGCATGTACAGTGTATTGGACTGAAGAGGATCTACTGTTCTTGTCAGGTTCCTAAGCAGAGTTGAACTAGATATGGCCCATGTGTGTAGGAAGCACAGTTCTTTTGTTCTGAGCAAGCTCACTGTTCAAACCCCATAGGAAACACAGTAGAGTAGAAGAGTGCTCTTTTCTCAAAAGCAGAGTGTGTTTCTTGTAAGGCGAGGTAGCGTTTGTTTCCCAGTCCTAAATGGAGTTGAAATACACATGCAGTTTTTGGTCCTACGAGCAAGAGTTGTTTTCTGGTAAGAAGAGTCACTATTGCGCTCCCTTTGCCATACATAGTGCAAATAGCCCTCTCGTCTGTTCCCAGCAAGTACAGTGTATTGGACTGAAGAGGAGCTACTGTTCTTGTCAGTTTCCTAAGCAGAGTTGAACTAGATATGGCGCGTGTGTAAGAAGCACAGTTCTTTTGTTCTCAGCAAGCTCACTGTTCGGACCCCATAGAAAACACAGTAAGAGTAGAAGAGTGCTCTTTTCTCAAAAGCAGAGTGTGTTTCTTGTAAGGCGAGCTAGCGTTTGTTTCCCAGTCCTAAATGGAGTTGAATCAAATGCAGTTTTTGGTCGTACAAGCAAGAGTTGTTTTCTGGTTAGAAGAGTCACTATAGTGCTCCCTTTGACATACACAATGCAAATAGCCCTCGCGTCTGTTCCCAGCAAGTACAGTGTATTGGACTGAAGAGGAGCTACTGTTCTTGTCAGTTTCCTAAGCAGAATTGAACTAGATATGGCCGTGTGTGTAGGAAGCACAGTTCTTTTGTTCTGAGCAAGCTCACTGTTCTAGCCCTATAGGAAACACAGTAGAGTAGAATAGTGCTCTTTTCTCAAAAGCAGAGTGTGTTTCTTGTAAGGCGAGCTAGCGTTTGTTTTCCAGTCCTAAATGGAGTTGAATCACATGCAGTTTCTGGTCCTACGAGCAAGAGTTTTTCTTTTAATAAGAGTCACTATTGCGCTCCCATTGTCATACACAGGGCAAATAGCACTGGCCTCTGTTCTCAGTATGTACAGTGTATTGGACTCAAGAGGATCTACTGTTCTTGTCAGGTTCCTAAGCAGAGTTGAACTAGATATGGCCCATGTGTGTAGGAAGCACAGTTCTTTTGTACTCAGCAAGCTCACTGTTCTGGCCCTATACGAAACACAGTAGAGTACAAGAGTGCTCTTTTCTTAAAAGCAGAGTGTGTTTCTTGTAAGGCGATCTAGCGTTTGTTTCCCAGTCCTAAATGGAGTTGAATCACATGCAGTTTTTGGTCCTACGAGCAAGTGTTGTTTTCTGGTAAGAAGAGTCACTATTGCGCTCCCATTGCCATACATAGTACAAATAACACTCGCATCTGTTTCCAGCAAGTACAGTGTATTGGTCTGAAGAGGAGCTACTGTTCATGTCAGTTTCCTAACCAAAGTTGAAGTAGATAAGGCAGGTGTGTGTAGGAAGCACAGTTCTTTTGTTCTGAGCAAGCTCACTGTTGGACCCCATAGGAAACACAGTAGAATAGAAGAGTGCTCTTTTCTCAAAAGCAGAGTGTGTTTCTTGTAAGGCGAGCTAGCGTTTGTTTCCCAGTCCTAAATGGAGTTGAATCACATGCAGTTTTTGGTCCTAGGAGCAAGTGTTGTTTTCTGGTAAGAAGAGTCACTATTGTGCTCCCATTGCCATACATAGTACAAATAACACTCGCATCTGTTTCCAGCAAGTACAGTGTATTGGTCTGAAGAGGAGCTACTGTTCATGTCAGTTTCCTAACCAAAGTTGAACTAGATAAGGCCCGTGTGTGTAGGAAGCACAGTTCTTTTGTTCTGAGCAAGCTCACTGTTGGACCCCATAGGAAACACAGTAGAGTAGAAGAGTGCTCTTTTCTCAAAAGCAGAGTGTGTTTCTTGTAAGGCGAGCTAGCGTTTGTTTCCCAATCCTAAATGGAGTTGAATCACATGCAGTTTCTCGTCCTATGAGCAAGAGTTTTTTCTGTTAATAAGAGTCACTATTGCGCTCCCATTGTCATACACAGGGCAAATAGCACTGGCCTCTGTTCTCAGTATGTACAGTGTATTGGACTGAAGAGGATCTACTGTTCTTGTCAGGTTCCTAAGCAGAGTTGAACTAGATATGGCCCATGTGTGTAGGAAGCACAGTTCTTTTGTACTCAGCAAGCTCACTGTTCTGGCCCTATAGGAAACACAGTAGAGTAGAAGAGTGCTCTTTTCTCAAAAGCAGAGTGTGTTTCTTGTAAGGCGATCTAGCGCTTGTTTCCCAGTCCTAAATGGAGTTGAATCCCATGCAGTTTTTGGTCCTATGAGCAAGAGTTGTTTTCTGGTAAGAAGAGTGACTATTACACTCCCTTTGCCATACATAGTGCAAATATCCTTCTCGTCTGTTCCCAGCAAGTACAGTGTATTGGACTGAAGAGGAGCTGCTGTTCTTGTCAGTTTCCTAAGCAGAGTTGAACTAGATATGGCCCGTGTGTGTAGGAAGCACAGTTCTTTTGTTCTCAGCAAGCTCACTGTTCGGACCCCATAGAAAACACAGTAGAGTAGAAGAGTGCTATTTTCTCAAAAGCAGAGTGTGTTTCTTGTAAGGCGAGCTAGCATTTGTTTGCCAGTCCTAAATGGAGATGAATCAAATGCAGTTTTTGGTCCTACGAGCAAGAGTTGTTTTCTCGTAAGAAGAGTCACTATTGCGCTCCCATTGCTATACATAGTACAAATAACACTCGCGTCTGTTTCCAGCAAATACGGTGTATTGGTCTGAAGAGGAGCTATTGTTCATGTCAGTTTCCTAAGCAAAGTTGAACTAGATAAGGCCCGTGTGTGTAGGAAGCACTGTTCTATTGTTCTGAGCAAGCTCACTGTTCGAACCCCATAGGAAACACAGTAGAGAGAATAGTGCTCTTTTCTCAAAAGCAGAGTGTGTTTCTTGTAAGGCGAGCTACCGTTTGTTTCCCAGTCCTAAATGGAGTTGAATCAAATGCAGTTTTTGGTCTTACGAGCAAGAGTTGTTTTCTGGTAAGAAGAGTCACTATTGCGCTCCCATTGCCATACACAGTGCAAATAGCACTGGCGTCTGTACCCAGCATGTACAGTGTATTGGACTGAAGAGGATCTACTGTTCTTGTCAGTTTCCTAAGCAGAATTGAACTAGATATGGCCCGTGTGTGTAGGAAGCACAGTTCTTTTGTTCTGAGCAAGCTCACTGTTCTAGCCCTATAGGAAACACAGTAGAGTAGAAGAGTGCTCTTTTCTCAAAAGCAGAGTGTGTTTCTTGTAAGGCGAGCCAGCGTTTGTTTCCCAGTTTAAAAATGGAGTTGAATCACATGCAGTTTCTGGTCCTATGAGCAAGAGTTTTTTCTGGTAATAAGAGTCACTATTGCGCTCCCATTGTCATACACAGGGCAAATAGCACTGGAATCTGTTCTCAGCATGTACAGTGTATTGGACTGAAGAGGATCTACTGTTCTTGTCAGGTTCCTAAGCAGAGTTGAACTAGATATGGCCCATGTGTGTAGGAAGCACAGTTCTTTTGTTCTGAGCAAGCTCACTGTTCAAACCCCATAGGAAACACAGTAGAGTAGAAGAGTGCTCTTTTCTCAAAAGCAGAGTGTGTTTCTTGTAAGGCGAGGTAGCGTTTGTTTCCCAGTCCTAAATGGAGTTGAAATACACATGCAGTTTTTGGTCCTACGAGCAAGAGTTGTTTTCTGGTAAGAAGAGTCACTATTGCGCTCCCTTTGCCATACATAGTGCAAATAGCCCTCTCGTCTGTTCCCAGCAAGTACAGTGTATTGGACTGAAGAGGAGCTACTGTTCTTGTCAGTTTCCTAAGCAGAGTTGAACTAGATATGGCGCGTGTGTAAGAAGCACAGTTCTTTTGTTCTCAGCAAGCTCACTGTTCGGACCCCATAGAAAACACAGTAAGAGTAGAAGAGTGCTCTTTTCTCAAAAGCAGAGTGTGTTTCTTGTAAGGCGAGCTAGCGTTTGTTTCCCAGTCCTAAATGGAGTTGAATCAAATGCAGTTTTTGGTCGTACAAGCAAGAGTTGTTTTCTGGTTAGAAGAGTCACTATAGTGCTCCCTTTGACATACACAATGCAAATAGCCCTGGCGTCTGTTCCCAGCAAGTACAGTGTATTGGACTGAAGAGGAGCTACTGTTCTTGTCAGTTTCCTAAGCAGAATTGAACTAGATATGGCCGTGTGTGTAGGAAGCACAGTTCTTTTGTTCTGAGCAAGCTCACTGTTCTAGCCCTATAGGAAACACAGTAGAGTAGAATAGTGCTCTTTTCTCAAAAGCAGAGTGTGTTTCTTGTAAGGCGAGCTAGCGTTTGTTTTCCAGTCCTAAATGGAGTTGAATCACATGCAGTTTCTGGTCCTACGAGCAAGAGTTTTTTTTTTAATAAGAGTCACTATTGCGCTCCCATTGTCATACACAGGGCAAATAGCACTGGCCTCTGTTCTCAGTATGTACAGTGTATTGGACTCAAGAGGATCTACTGTTCTTGTCAGGTTCCTAAGCAGAGTTGAACTAGATATGGCCCATGTGTGTAGGAAGCACAGTTCTTTTGTACTCAGCAAGCTCACTGTTCTGGCCCTATACGAAACACAGTAGAGTACAAGAGTGCTCTTTTCTTAAAAGCAGAGTGTGTTTCTTGTAAGGCGAGCTAGCGTTTGTTTCCCAGTCCTAAATGGAGTTGAATCACATGCAGTTTTTGGTCCTACGAGCAAGTGTTGTTTTCTGGTAAGAAGAGTCACTATTGCGCTCCCATTGCCATACATAGTACAAATAACACTCGCATCTGTTTCCAGCAAGTACAGTGTATTGGTCTGAAGAGGAGCTACTGTTCATGTCAGTTTCCTAACCAAAGTTGAAGTAGATAAGGCAGGTGTGTGTAGGAAGCACAGTTCTTTTGTTCTGAGCAAGCTCACTGTTGGACCCCATAGGAAACACAGTAGAATAGAAGAGTGCTCTTTTCTCAAAAGCAGAGTGTGTTTCTTGTAAGGCGAGCTAGCGTTTGTTTCCCAGTCCTAAATGGAGTTGAATCACATGCAGTTTTTGGTCCTAGGAGCAAGTGTTGTTTTCTGGTAAGAAGAGTCACTATTGTGCTCCCATTGCCATACATAGTACAAATAACACTCGCATCTGTTTCCAGCAAGTACAGTGTATTGGTCTGAAGAGGAGCTACTGTTCATGTCAGTTTCCTAACCAAAGTTGAACTAGATAAGGCCCGTGTGTGTAGGAAGCACAGTTCTTTTGTTCTGAGCAAGCTCACTGTTGGACCCCATAGGAAACACAGTAGAGTAGAAGAGTGCTCTTTTCTCAAAAGCAGAGTGTGTTTCTTGTAAGGCGAGCTAGCGTTTGTTTCCCAATCCTAAATGGAGTTGAATCACATGCAGTTTCTCGTCCTATGAGCAAGAGTTGTTTTCTGGTAAGAAGAGTCACTATTGCGCTCCCATTGCCATACACAGTACAAATAGCACTGGCGTCTGTACCCAGCATGTACAGTGTATTGGACTGAAGAGGATCTACTGTTCTTGTCAGGTTCCTAAGCAGAGTTGAACTAGATATGGCCCATGTGTGTAGGAAGCACAGTTCTTTTGCACTCAGCAAGCTCACTGTTCTGGCCCTATAGGAAACACAGTAGAGTAGAAGAGTGCTCTTTTCTCAAAAGCAGAGTGTGTTTCTTGTAAGGCGAGCTAGCGCTTGTTTCCCAGTCCTAAATGGAGTTGAATCCCATGCAGTTTTTGGTCCTATGAGCAAGAGTTGTTTTCTGGTAAGAAGAGTGACTATTGCACTCCCTTTGCCATACATAGTGCAAATATCCTTCTCGTCTGTTCCCAGCAAGTACAGTGTATTGGACTGAAGAGGAGCTGCTGTTCTTGTCAGTTTCCTAAGCAGAGTTGAACTAGATATGGCCCGTGTGTGTAGGAAGCACAGTTCTTTTGTTCTCAGCAAGCTCACTGTTCGGACCCCATAGAAAACACAGTAGAGTAGAAGAGTGCTATTTTCTCAAAAGCAGAGTGTGTTTCTTGTAAGGCGAGCTAGCATTTGTTTGCCAGTCCTAAATGGAGATGAATCAAATGCAGTTTTTGGTCCTACGAGCAAGAGTTGTTTTCTCGTAAGAAGAGTCACTATTGCGCTCCCATTGCTATACATAGTACAAATAACACTCGCGTCTGTTTCCAGCAAATACAGTGTATTGGTCTGAAGAGGAGCTACTGTTCATGTCAGTTTCCTAAGCAAAGTTGAACTAGATAAGGCCCGTGTGTGTAGGAAGCACTGTTCTTTTGTTCTGAGCAAGCTCACTGTTCGAACCCCATAGGAAACACAGTAGAGAGAAGAGTGCTCTTTTCTCAAAAGCAGAGAGTGTTTCTTGTAAGGTGAGCTACCGTTTGTTTCCCAGTCCTAAATGGAGTTGAATCAAATGCAGTTTTTGGTCCTACGAGCAAGAGTTGTTTTCTGGTAAGAAGAGTCACTATTGCGCTCCCATTGCCATACACAGTGCAAATAGCACTGGCGTCTGTACCCAGCATGTACAGTGTATTGGACTGAAGAGGATCTACTGTTCTTGTCAGGTTCCTAAGCAGAATTGAACTAGATATGGCCCGTGTGTGTAGGAAGCACAGTTCTTTTGTTCTGAGCAAGCTCACTGTTCTAGCCCTATAGGAAACACAGTAGAGTAGAAGAGTGCTCTTTTCTCAAAAGCAGAGTGTGTTTCTTGTAAGGCGAGCCAGCGTTTGTTTCCCAGTTTAAAAATGGAGTTGAATCACATGCAGTTTCTGGTCCTATGAGCAAGAGTTTTTTCTGGTAATAAGAGTCACTATTGCGCTCCCATTGTCATACACAGGGCAAATAGCACTGGAATCTGTTCTCAGCATGTACAGTGTATTGGACTGAAGAGGATCTACTGTTCTTGTCAGGTTCCTAAGCAGAGTTGAACTAGATATGGCCCATGTGTGTAGGAAGCACAGTTCTTTTGTTCTGAGCAAGCTCACTGTTCGGACCCCATAGGAAACACAGTAGAGTAGAAGAGTGCTCTTTTCTCAAAAGCAGAGTGTGTTTCTTGTAAGGCGAGCTAGCGTTTGTTTCCCAGTCCTAAATGGAGTTGAAATACACATGCAGTTTTTGGTCCTACGAGCAAGAGTTGTTTTCTGGTAAGAAGAGTCACTATTGCGCTCCCTTTGCCATACATAGTGCAAATAGCCCTCTCGTCTGTTCCCAGCAAGTACAGTGTATTGGACTGAAGAGGAGCTACTGTTCTTGTCAGTTTCCTAAGCAGAGTTGAACTAGATATGGCGCGTGTGTAGGAAGCACAGTTCTTTTGTTCTCAGCAAGCTCAATGTTCGGACCCCATAGAAAACACAGTAAGAGTAGAAGAGTGCTCTTTTCTCAAAAGCAGAGTGTGTTTCTTGTAAGGCGAGCTAGCGTTTGTTTCCCAGTCCTAAATGGAGTTGAATCAAATGCAGTTTTTGGTCCTACAAGCAAGAGTTGTTTTCTGGTTAGAAGAGTCACTATAGTGCTCCCTTTGACATACACAATGCAAATAGCCCTCGCGTCTGTTCCCAGCAAGTACAGTGTATTGGACTGAAGAGGAGCTACTGTTCTTGTCAGTTTCCTAAGCAGAATTGAACTAGATATGGCCCGTGTGTGCAGGAAGCACAGTTCTTTTGTTCTGAGCAAGCTCACTGTTCTAGCCCTATAGGAAACACAGTAGAGTAGAATAGTGCTCTTTTCTCAAAAGCAGAGTGTGTTTCTTGTAAGGCGAGCTAGCGTTTGTTTTCAGTCCTAAATGGAGTTGAATCACATGCAGTTTCTGGTCCTACGAGCAAGAGTTTTTTCTGTTAATAAGAGTCACTATTGCGCTCCCATTGTCATACACAGGGCAAATAGCACTGGCCTCTGTTCTCAGTATGTACAGTGTATTGGACTGAAGAGGATCTACTGTTCTTGTCAGGTTCCTAAGCAGAGTTGAACTAGATATGGCCCATGTGTGTAGGAAGCACAGTTCTTTTGTACTCAGCAAGCTCACTCTTCTGGCCCTATACGAAACACAGTAGAGTAGAAGAGTGCTCTTTTCTTAAAAGCAGAGTGTGTTTCTTGTAAGGCGAGCTAGCGTTTGTTTCCCAGTCCTAAATGGAGTTGAATCACATGCAGTTTTTGGTCCTAGGAGCAAGTGTTGTTTTCTGGTAAGAATAGTCACTATTGCGCTCCCATTGCCATACATAGTACAAATAACACTCGCATCTGTTTCCAGCAAGTACAGTGTATTGGTCTGAAGAGGAGCTACTGTTCATGTCAGTTTCCTAACCAAAGTTGAACTAGATAAGGCCCGTGTGTGTAGGAAGCACAGTTCTTTTGTTCTGAGCAAGCTCACTGTTGGACCCCATAGGAAACACAGTAGAGTAGAAGAGTGCTCTTTTCTCAAAAGCAGAGTGTGTTTCTTGTAAGGCGAGCTAGCGTTTGTTTCCCTATCCTAAATGGATTTGAATCACATGCAGTTTCTCGTCCTATGAGCAAGAGTTGTTTTCTGGTAAGAAGAGTCACTATTGTGCTCCCATTGCCATACACAGTACAAATAGCACTGGCGTCTGTACCCAGCATGTACAGTGTATTGGACTGAAGAGGAGCTACTGTTCTTGTCAGGTTCCTAAGCAGAGTTAAACTAGATATGGCCCATGTGTGTAGGAAGCACAGTTCTTTTGCACTCAGCAAGCTCACTGTTCTGGCCCTATAGGAAACACAGTAGAGTAGAAGAGTGCTCTTTTCTCAAAAGCAGAGTGTGTTTCTTGTAAGGCGAGCTAGCGCTTGTTTCCCAGTCCTAAATGGAGTTGAATCCCATGCAGTTTCCGTTCCTACGAGCAAGAGTTGTTTTCTGGTACGAAGAGTCACTATTGCGCTCCCATTGCCATACTCAGTGCAAATAGCACTGTCATCTGTACCCAGCAAGTACAGTGTATTGGACTGAAGAAGATCTACTGTTCTTGTCAGTTTCCTAAGTAGAATTGAACTAGATATGGCCCGTGTGTGTAGGAAGCACAGTTCTTTTGTTCTGAGCAAGCTCACTGTTTGGACCCCATAGGAAACACAGTAGAGTAGAAGAGTGCTCTTTTCTCAAAAGCAGAGTGTGTTTCTTGTAAGGCGAGCTAGCGTTTGTTTCCCAATCCTAAATGGAGTTGAATCACATGCAGTTTCTGGTTCTACGAGCAAGAGTTGTTTTCTGGTAAGAAGAGTCACTATTGCGCTCCCATTGCCATACACAGTGCAAATAGCACTGGCGTCTGTACCCAGCATGTACAGTGTATTGGACTGAAGAGGATCTACTGTTCTTGTCAGTTTCCTAAGCAGAATTGAACTAGATATAGCCCGTGTGTGTAGGAAGCACAGTTCTTTTGTTCTGAGCAAGCTCACTGTTCTAGCCCTATAGGAAACACAGTAGAGTAGAATAGTGCTCTTTTCTCAAAAGCAGAGTGTGTTTCTTGTAAGGCGAGCTAGCGTTTGTTTCCCAGTCCTAAATGGAGTTGAATCACATGCAGTTTCTGGTCCTACGAGCAAGAGTTTTTTCTGTTAATAAGAGTCACTATTGCGCTCCCATTGTCATACACAGGGCAAATAGCACTGGCCTCTGTTCTCAGTATGTACAGTGTATTGGACTGAAGAGGATCTACTGTTCTTGTCAGGTTCCTAAGCAGAGTTGAACTAGATATGGCCCATGTGTGTAGGAAGCACAGTTCTTTTGTACTCAGCAAGCTCACTGTTTGGACCCCATAGGAAACACAGTAGAGTAGAAGAGTGCTCTTTTCTCAAAAGCAGAGTGTGTTTCTTGTAAGGCGAGCTAGCGTTTGTTTCCCAATCCTAAATGGAGTTGAATCACATGCAGTTTCTGGTCCTATGAGCAAGAGTTGTGTTCTGGTAAGAAGAGTCACTATTGCGCTCCCATTGCCATACACAGTGCAAATAGCACTGGCGTCTGTACCCAGCATGTACAGTGTATTGGACTGAAGAGGATCTACTGTTCTTGTCAGTTTCCTAAGCAGAATTGAACTAGATATGGCCCGTGTGTGTAGGAAGCACAGTTCTTTTGTTCTGAGCAAGCTCACTGTTCTAGCCCTATAGGAAACACAGTAGAGTAGAATAGTGCTCTTTTCTCAAAAGCAGAGTGTGTTTCTTGTAAGGCGAGCTAGTGTTTGTTTCCCAGTCCTAATGGAGTTGAATCACATGCAGTTTCCATTCCTACGAGCAAGAGTTGTTTTCTGGTAAGGAAAGTCACTATTGTGCTCCCATTGCCATACACAGTGCAAATAGCACTCGTGTCTGTTCCCAGCAAGTACAGTGTATTGGACTGAAGAGGAGGTACTGTTCTTGTCAGTTTCCTAAACAGAATTGAACTAGATATGGCCCGTGTGTGTTGGAAGCACAGTTCTTTTGTTCTGAGCAAGCTCACTGTTCGGACCCCATAAGAAAAACAGTAGAGTAGAAGAGTGCTCTTTTTTCAAAAGCAGAGTGTGTTTCTTGTAAGGCAAGCTAGCGTTTGTTTCCCAGTCCTAAATGGAGTTGAATCACATGCAGTTTCTGTTCCTACGAGCAAGGGTTGTTTTCTGGTAAGAAGAGTCACTTTTGTGCTCCCTTTGCCATACACAGTGCAAATAGCACTGGCGTCTGTACCCAGCATGTACAGCGTATTGGACTGTAGAGGATCTACTGTTCTTTTCAGTTTCCTAATCAGAGTTGAACTAGATATGGCCCGTTTGTGTAGGAAGCACAGTTCTTTTGTTCTGAGCAAGCTCACTGTTCGGACCCCAAAAGAAACACAGTAGAGTAGAAGAGTGCTCTTTTCTTAAAAGCAGAGTGTGTTTCTTGTAAGGTGAGCTAGCGTTTGTTTCCCAGTCCTAAATGGAGTTGAATCACATGCAGTTTTTGGTCCTAGGAGCAAGTGTTGTTTTCTGGTAAGAAGAGTCACTATTGCGCTCCCATTGCCATACATAGTACAAATAACACTCGCATCTGTTTCCAGCAAGTACAGTGTATTGGTCTGAAGAGGAGCTACTGTTCATGTCAGTTTCCTAACCAAAGTTGAACTAGATAAGGCCCGTGTGTGTAGGAAGCACAGTTCTTTTGTTCTGAGCAAGCTCACTGTTGGACCCCATAGGAAACACAGTAGAGTAGAAGAGTGCTCTTTTCTCAAAAGCAGAGTGTGTTTCTTGTAAGGCGAGCTAGCGTTTGTTTCCCAATCCTAAATGGATTTGAATCACATGCAGTTTCTCGTCCTATGAGCAAGAGTTGTTTTCTGGTAAGAAGAGTCACTATTGTGCTCCCATTGCCATACACAGTACAAATAGCACTGGCGTCTGTACCCAGCATGTACAGTGTATTGGACTGAAGAGGATCTACTGTTCTTGTCAGGTTCCTAAGCAGAGTTGAACTAGATATGGCCCATGTGTGTAGGAAGCACAGTTCTTTTGCACTCAGCAAGCTCACTGTTCTGGCCCTATAGGAAACACAGTAGAGTAGAAGAGTGCTCTTTTCTCAAAAGCAGAGTGTGTTTCTTGTAAGGCGAGCTAGCGCTTGTTTCCCAGTCCTAAATGGAGTTGAATCCCATGCAGTTTTTGGTCCTATGAGCAAGAGTTGTTTTCTGGTAAGAAGAGTGACTATTGCACTCCCTTTGCCATACATAGTGCAAATATCCTTCTCGTCTGTTCCCAGCAAGTACAGTGTATTGGACTGAAGAGGAGCTGCTGTTCTTGTCAGTTTCCTAAGCAGAGTTGAACTAGATATGGCCCGTGTGTGTAGGAAGCACAGTTCTTTTGTTCTCAGCAAGCTCACTGTTCGGACCCCATAGAAAACACAGTAGAGTAGAAGAGTGCTATTTTCTCAAAAGCAGAGTGTGTTTCTTGTAAGGCGAGCTAGCATTTGTTTGCCAGTCCTAAATGGAGATGAATCAAATGCAGTTTTTGGTCCTACGAGCAAGAATTGTTTTCTCGTAAGAAGAGTCACTATTGTGCTCCCATTGCTATACATAGTACAAATAACACTCGCGTCTGTTTCCAGCAAATACAGTGTATTGGTCTGAAGAGGAGCTACTGTTCATGTCAGTTTCCTAAGCAAAGTTGAACTAGATAAGGCCCGTGTGTGTAGGAAGCACTGTTCTATTGTTCTGAGCAAGCTCACTGTTCGAACCCCATAGGAAACACAGTAGAGAGAAGAGTGCTCTTTTCTCAAAAGCAGAGTGTGTTTCTTGTAAGGCGAGCTACCGTTTGTTTCCCAGTCCTAAATGGAGTTGAATCAAATGCAGTTTTTGGTCCTACGAGCAAGAGTTGTTTTCTGCTAAGAAGAGTCACTATTGCGCTCCCATTGCCATACACAGTGCAAATAGCACTGGCGTCTGTACCCAGCATGTACAGTGTATTGGACTGAAGAGGATCTACTGTTCTTGTCAGTTTCCTAAGCAGAATTGAACTAGATATGGCCCGTGTGTGTAGGAAGCACAGTTCTTTTGTTCTGAGCAAGCTCACTGTTCTAGCCCTATAGGAAACACAGTAGAGTAGAAGAGTGCTCTTTTCTCAAAAGCAGAGTGTGTTTCTTGTAAGGCGAGCCAGCGTTTGTTTCCCAGTTTAAAAATGGAGTTGAATCACATGCAGTTTCTGGTCCTATGAGCAAGAGTTTTTTCTGGTAAGGAAAGTCACTATTGCGCTCCCATTGTCAAACACAGGGCAAATAGCACTGGAATCTGTTCTCAGCATGTACAGTGTATTGGACTGAAGAGGATCTACTGTTCTTGTCAGGTTCCTAAGCAGAGTTGAACTAGATATGGCCCATGTGTGTAGGAAGCACAGTTCTTTTGTTCTGAGCAAGCTCACTGTTCAAACCCCATAGGAAACACAGTAGAGTAGAAGAGTGCTCTTTTCTCAAAAGCAGAGTGTGTTTCTTGTAAGGCAAGCTAGCGTTTGTTTCCAGTCCTAAATGGAGTTGAAATACACATGCAGTTTTTGGTCCTACGAGCAAGAGTTGTTTTCTGGTAAGAAGAGTCACTATTGCGCTCCCTTTGCCATACATAATGCAAATAGCCCTCTCGTCTGTTCCCAGCAAGTACAGTGTATTGGACTGAAGAGGAGCTACTGTTCTTGTCAGTTTCCTAAGCAGAGTTGAACTAGATATGGCGCATGTGTAAGAAGCACAGTTCTTTTGTTCTCAGCAAGCTCACTGTTCGGACCTCATAGAAAACACAGTAAGAGTAGAAGAGTGCTCTTTTCTCAAAAGCAGAGTGTGTTTCTTGTAAGGCGAGCTAGCGTTTGTTTCCCAGTCCTAAATGGAGTTGAATCACATGCAGTTTTTGGTCCTAGGAGCAAGTGTTGTTTTCTGGTAAGAAGAGTCACTATTGCGCTCCCATTGCCATACATAGTACAAATAACACTCGCATCTGTTTCCAGCAAGTACAGTGTATTGGTCTGAAGAGGAGCTACTGTTCATGTCAGTTTCCTAACCAAAGTTGAACTAGATAAGGCCCGTGTGTGTAGGAAGCACAGTTCTTTTGTTCTGAGCAAGCTCACTGTTGGACCCCATAGGAAACACAGTAGAGTAGAAGAGTGCTCTTTTCTCAAAAGCAGCGTGTGTTTCATGTAAGGCGAGCTAGCGTTTGTTTCCCAATCCTAAATGGAGTTGAATCACATGCAGTTTCTCGTCCTATGAGCAAGAGTTGTTTTCTGGTAAGAAGAGTCACTATTGCGCTCCCATTGCCATACACAGTACAAATAGCACTGGCGTCTGTACCCAGCATGTACAGTGTATTGGACTGAAGAGGATCTACTGTTCTTGTCAGGTTCCTAAGCAGAGTTGAACTAGATATGGCCCATGTGTGTAGGAAGCACAGTTCTTTTGCACTCAGCAAGCTCACTGTTCTGGCCCTATAGGAAACACAGTAGAGTAGAAGAGTGCTCTTTTCTCAAAAGCAGAGTGTGTTTCTTGTAAGGCGAGCTAGCGCTTGTTTCCCAGTCCTAAATGGAGTTGAATCCCATGCAGTTTTTGGTCCTATGAGCAAGAGTTGTTTTCTGGTAAGAAGAGTGACTATTGCACTCCCTTTGCCATACATAGTGCAAATATCCTTCTCGTCTGTTCCCAGCAAGTACAGTCTATTGGACTGAAGAGGAGCTGCTGTTCTTGTCAGTTTCCTAAGCAGAGTTGAACTAGATATGGCCCGTGTGTGTAGGAAGCACAGTTCTTTTGTTCTCAGCAAGCTCACTGTTCGGACCCCATAGAAAACACAGTAGAGTAGAAGAGTGCTATTTTCTCAAAAGCAGAGTGTGTTTCTTGTAAGGCGAGCTAGCATTTGTTTGCCAGTCCTAAATGGAGATGAATCAAATGCAGTTTTTGGTCCTACGAGCAAGAGTTGTTTTCTCGTAAGAGGAGTCACTATTGCGCTCCCATTGCTATACATAGTACAAATAACACTCGCGTCTGTTCCAGCAAATACAGTGTATTGGTCTGAAGAGGAGCTACTGTTCATGTCAGTTTCCTAAGCAAAGTTGAACTAGATAAGGCCCGTGTGTGTAGGAAGCACAGTCCTTTTGTTCTGAGCAAGCTCACTGTTCGAACCCCATAGGAAACACAGTAGAGAGAAGAGTGCTCTTTTCTCAAAAGCAGAGTGTGTTTCTTGTAAGGCGAGCTACCGTTTGTTTCCCAGTCCTAAATGGAGTTGAATCAAATGCAGTTTTTGGTCCTACGAGCAAGAGTTGTTTTCTGGTAATAAGAGTCACTATTGCGCTCCCATTGTCATACACAGGGCAAATAGCACTGGCCTCTGTTCTCAGTATGTACAGTGTATTGGACTGAAGAGGATCTACTGTTCTTGTCAGGTTCCTAAGCAGAGTTGAACTAGATATGGCCCATGTGTGTAGGAAGCACAGTTCTTTTGTACTCAGCAAGCTCACTCTTCTGGCCCTATACGAAACACAGTAGAGTAGAAGAGTGCTCTTTTCTCAAAAGCAGAGTGTGTTTCTTGTAAGGCGAGCTAGCGTTTGTTTCCCTATCCAAAATGGATTTGAATCACATGCAGTTTCTCGTCCTATGAGCAAGAGTTGTTTTCTGGTAAGAAGAGTCACTATTGTGCTCCCATTGCCATACACAGTACAAATAGCACTGGCGTCTGTACCCAGCATGTACAGTGTATTGGACTGAAGAGGAGCTACTGTTCTTGTCAGGTTCCTAAGCAGAGTTAAACTAGATATGGCCCATGTGTGTAGGAAGCACAGTTCTTTTGCACTCAGCAAGCTCACTGTTCTGGCCCTATAGGAAACACAGTAGAGTAGAAGAGTGCTCTTTTCTCAAAAGCAGAGTGTGTTTCTTGTAAGGCGAGCTAGCGCTTGTTTCCCAGTCCTAAATGGAGTTGAATCCCATGCAGTTTCCGTTCCTATGAGCAAGAGTTGTTTTCTGGTACGAAGAGTCACTATTGCGCTCCCATTGCCATACTCAGTGCAAATAGCACTGTCATCTGTACCCAGCAAGTACAGTGTATTGGACTGAAGAAGATCTACTGTTCTTGTCAGTTTCCTAAGTAGAATTGAACTAGATATGGCCCGTGTGTGTAGGAAGCACAGTTCTTTTGTTCTGAGCAAGCTCACTGTTTGGACCCCATAGGAAACACAGTAGAGTAGAAGAGTGCTCTTTTCTCAAAAGCAGAGTGTGTTTCTTGTAAGGCGAGCTAGCGTTTGTTTCCCAATCCTAAATGGAGTTGAATCACATGCAGTTTCTGGTTCTACGAGCAAGAGTTGTTTTCTGGTAAGAAGAGTCACTATTGCGCTCCCATTGCCATACACAGTGCAAATAGCACTGGCGTCTGTACCCAGCATGTACAGTGTATTGGACTGAAGAGGATCTACTGTTCTTGTCAGTTTCCTAAGCAGAATTGAACTAGATATGGCCCGTGTGTGTAGGAAGCACAGTTCTTTTGTTCTGAGCAAGCTCACTGTTCTAGCCCTATAGGAAACACAGTAGAGTAGAATAGTGCTCTTTTCTCAAAAGCAGAGTGTGTTTCTTGTAAGGCGAGCTAGCGTTTGTTTCCCAGTCCTAAATGGAGTTGAATCACATGCAGTTTCTGGTCCTACGAGCAAGAGTTTTTTCTGTTAATAAGAGTCACTATTGCGCTCCCATTGTCATACACAGGGCAAATAGCACTGGCCTCTGTTCTCAGTATGTACAGTGTATTGGACTGAAGAGGATCTACTGTTCTTGTCAGGTTCCTAAGCAGAGTTGAACTAGATATGGCCCATGTGTGTAGGAAGCACAGTTCTTTTGTACTCAGCAAGCTCACTGTTTGGACCCCATAGGAAACACAGTAGAGTAGAAGAGTGCTCTTTTCTCAAAAGCAGAGTGTGTTTCTTGTAAGGCGAGCTAGCGTTTGTTTCCCAATCCTAAATGGAGTTGAATCACATGCAGTTTCTGGTCCTATGAGCAAGAGTTGTTTTCTGGTAAGAAGAGTCACTATTGCGCTCCCATTGCCATACACAGTGCAAATAGCACTGGCGTCTGTACCCAGCATGTACAGTGTATTGGACTGAAGAGGATCTACTGTTCTTGTCAGTTTCCTAAGCAGAATTGAACTAGATATGGCCCGTGTGTGTAGGAAGCACAGTTCTTTTGTTCTGAGCAAGCTCACTGTTCTAGCCCTATAGGAAACACAGTAGAGTAGAATAGTGCTCTTTTCTCAAAAGCAGAGTGTGTTTCTTGTAAGGCGAGCTAGTGTTTGTTTCCCAGTCCTAATGGAGTTGAATCACATGCAGTTTCCATTCCTACGAGCAAGAGTTGTTTTCTGGTAAGGAAAGTCACTATTGTGCTCCCATTGCCATACACAGTGCAAATAGCACTCGTGTCTGTTCCCAGCAAGTACAGTGTATTGGACTGAAGAGGAGGTACTGTTCTTGTCAGTTTCCTAAACAGAATTGAACTAGATATGGCCCGTGTGTGTAGGAAGCACAGTTCTTTTGTTCTGAGCAAGCTCACTGTTCGGACCCCATAAGAAAAACAGTAGAGTAGAAGAGTGCTCTTTTTTCAAAAGCAGAGTGTGTTTCTTGTAAGGCAAGCTAGCGTTTGTTTCCCAGTCCTAAATGGAGTTGAATCACATGCAGTTTCTGTTCCTACGAGCAAGGGTTGTTTTCTGGTAAGAAGAGTCACTTTTGTGCTCCCTTTGCCATACACAGTGCAAATAGCACTGGCGTCTGTACCCAGCATGTACAGCATATTGGACTGTAGAGGATCTACTGTTCTTTTCAGTTTCCTAATCAGAGTTGAACTAGATATGGCCCGTGTGTGTAGGAAGCACAGTTCTTTTGTTCTGAGCAAGCTCACTGTTCGGACCCCAAAAGAAACACAGTAGAGTAGAAGAGTGCTCTTTTCTTAAAAGCAGAGTGTGTTTCTTGTAAGGCGAGCTAGCGTTTGTTTCCCAGTCCTAAATGGAGTTGAATCACATGCAGTTTTTGGTCCTACGAGCAAGGGTTGTTTTCTGGTAAGAAGAGTCACTTTTGTGCTCCCTTTGCCATACACAGTGCAAATAGCACTGGCGTCTGTACCCAGCATGTACAGCGTATTGGACTGTAGAGGATCTACTGTTCTTTTCAGTTTCCTAATCAGAGTTGAACTAGATATGGCCCGTGTGTGTAGGAAGCACAGTTCTTTTGTTCCTAGCAAGCTCACTGTTCGGACCCCAAAAGAAACACAGTAGAGTAGAAGAGTGCTCTTTTCTTAAAAGCAGAGTGTGTTTCTTGTAAGGCGAGCTAGCGTTTGTTTCCCAGTCCTAAATGGAGTTGAATCACATGCAGTTTTAGGTCCTAGGAGCAAGTGTTGTTTTCTGGTAAGAAGAGTCACTATTGCGCTCCCATTGCCATACATAGTACAAATAACACTCGCATCTGTTTCCAGCAAGTACAGTGTATTGGTCTGAAGAGGAGCTACTGTTCATGTCAGTTTCCTAACCAAAGTTGAACTAGATAAGGCCCGTGTGTGTAGGAAGCACAGTTCTTTTGTTCTGAGCAAGCTCACTGTTGGACCCCATAGGAAACACAGTAGAGTAGAAGAGTGCTCTTTTCTCAAAAGCAGAGTGTGTTTCTTGTAAGGCGAGCTAGCGTTTGTTTCCCAATCCTAAATGGATTTGAATCACATGCAGTTTCTCGTCCTATGAGCAAGAGTTGTTTTCTGGTAAGAAGAGTCACTATTGCGCTCCCATTGCCATACACAGTACAAATAGCACTGGCGTCTGTACCCAGCATGTACAGTGTATTGGACTGAAGAGGATCTACTGTTCTTGTCAGGTTCCTAAGCAGAGTTGAACTAGATATGGCCCATGTGTGTAGGAAGCACAGTTCTTTTGCACTCAGCAAGCTCACTGTTCTGGCCCTATAGGAAACACAGTAGAGTAGAAGAGTGCTCTTTTCTCAAAAGCAGAGTGTGTTTCTTGTAAGGCGAGCTAGCGCTTGTTTCCCAGTCCTAAATGGAGTTGAATCCCATGCAGTTTTTGGTCCTATGAGCAAGAGTTGTTTTCTGGTAAGAAGAGTGACTATTGCACTCCCTTTGCCATACATAGTGCAAATATCCTTCTCGTCTGTTCCCAGCAAGTACAGTGTATTGGACTGAAGAGGAGCTCCTGTTCTTGTCAGTTTCCTAAGCAGAGTTGAACTAGATATGGCCCGTGTGTGTAGGAAGCACAGTTCTTTTGTTCTCAGCAAGCTCACTGTTCGGACCCCATAGAAAACACAGTAGAGTAGAAGAGTGCTATTTTCTCAAAAGCAGAGTGTGTTTCTTGTAAGGCGAGCTAGCATTTGTTTGCCAGTCCTAAATGGAGATGAATCAAATGCAGTTTTTGGTCCTACGAGCAAGAGTTGTTTTCTCGTAAGAGGAGTCACTATTGCGCTCCCATTGCTATACATAGTACAAATAACACTCGCGTCTGTTCCCAGCAAATACAGTGTATTGGTCTGAAGAGGAGCTACTGTTCATGTCAGTTTCCTAAGCAAAGTTGAACTAGATAAGGCCCGTGTGTGTAGGAAGCACTGTTCTTTTGTTCTGAGCAAGCTCACTGTTCGAACCCCATAGGAAACACAGTAGAGAGAAGAGTGCTCTTTTCTCAAAAGCAGAGTGTGTTTCTTGTAAGGCGAGCTAGCGTTTGTTTCCCAGTCCTAAATGGAGTTGAAATACACATGCAGTTTTTGGTCCTACGAGCAAGAGTTGTTTTCTGGTAAGAAGAGTCACTATTGCGCTCCCTTTGGCATACATAGTGCAAATAGCCCTCTCGTCTGTTCCCAGCAAGTACAGTGTATTGGACTGAAGAGGAGCTACTGTTCTTGTCAGTTTCCTAAGCAGAGTTGAACTAGATATGGCCCGTGTGTAAGAAGCACAGTTCTTTTGTTCTCAGCAAGCTCACTGTTCGGACCCCATAGAAAACACAGTAAGAGTAGAAGAGTGCTCTTTTCTCAAAAGCAGAGTGTGTTTCTTGTAAGGCGAGCTAGCGTTTGTTTCCCAGTCCTAAATGGAGTTGAATCAAATGCAGTTTTTGGTCCTACAAGCAAGAGTTATTTTCTGGTTAGAAGAGTCACTATAGTGCTCCCTTTGACATACACAATGCAAATAGCCCTCGCGTCTGTTCCCAGCAAGTACAGTGTATTGGACTGAAGAGGAGCTACTGTTCTTGTCAGTTTCCTAAGCAGAATTGAACAAGATATGGCCCGTGTGTGTAGGAAGCACAGTTCTTTTGTTCTGAGCAAGCTCACTTTTCGAACAACATAGAAAACACAGTAGAGTAGAAGAGTGCATTTTTCTCAAAAGCAGAGTGTGTTTCTTGTAAGGTGAGCTAGCGTTTGTTTCCCAGTCCTAAATGGAGTTGAAATACTCATGCAGTTTCTGGTCCTAAGAGCAAGAGTTCTTTCCTAATAAGAAGAGTCGCTATTGCGCTCCCTTTGCCATACACAGTGCAAATAGCCCTCGCGTCTGTTCCCAGCAAGTACAGTGTAATGGACTGAAGAGGAGCTACTGTTCTTGTCAGTTTCCTAAGCAGAGTTGAACTAGATATGGCCCAGGTGTGTAGGAAGCACAGTTCATTTGTACTCAGCAAGCTCACTCTTCTGGCCCTATAGGAAACACAGTAGAGTATAAGAGTGCTCTTTCCTCAAAAGCAGAGTGTGTTTTTGTAAGGCGAGCTAGCGTTTGTTTCGCAGTCCTAAATGGAGTTGAATCATATTCAGTTTCCGTTCCCACGAGCAAGAGTTGTTTTCTGGTAAGGAAAGTCACTATTGCGCTCCCATTGCCATACACAGTGCAAATAGCACTTGCGTCTGTTCCCAGCAAGTACAGTGTATTGGACTGAAAAAGAGCTACTGTTCTCGTCAGTTTCCTAAGCAGAATTGAAATAGATATGGCCCGAGTGTGTAGGAAGCACAGTTCTTTTGTTCTGAGGAAGCTCACTGTTTGGAGCCCATAGGAAACACAGTAGAGTAGAAGAGTGCTCTTTTCTCAAAAGCAGAGTGTGCTTCTTGTAAGGCGAGCTAACATATGTTTCCCAGTTCTAAATGGAGTTGAAATACACATGCAGTTTCTGGTCCTACCAGCAAGAGTTGTTTTCTGGTTAGAAGAGTCACTATTGCTCTCCCTTTGCCATACACAATGCAAATAGCCCTCGCGTCTGTTCCCAGCAAGTACAGTGTATTGGACTGAAGAGGAGCTACTGTTCTTGTCAGTTTCCTAAGCAGAGTTGAACTAGATATGGCCCATGTGTGTAGGAAGCACATTTCTTTTGTTCTCAGCAAGCTCACTGTTCGGACCCCATAGGAAACACATTAGAGTAGAAGAGTGCTCTTTTCTCAAAAGCAGAGTGTGTTTCTTGTAAGGCGACCTAGCATTTGTTTCCCAGTCTTAAATGGAGTTGAATCACATGCAGTTTCTGTTCCTACAAGCAAGGAATGTTTTCTGGTAAGAAGAGTCACTATTGTGCTCCCATTGCCATACACAGTGCAAATAGCACTGGCGTCTGTACCCAGCATGTACAGCGTATTGGACTGAAGAGGATCTACTGTTCTTTTCAGTTTCCTAAGCAGAGTTGAACTAGATATGGCCCGTGTGTGTAGGAAGCACAGTTCTTTTGTTCTGAGCAAGCTCACTGTTCGGACCCCATAGGAAAAACAGTAGAGTAGAAGAGTGCTCTTTTCTCAAAAGCAGAGTGTGTTTCTTGTAAGGCGAGCTAGCGTTTGTTTCCCAATCCTAAATGGAGTTGAATCACATGCAGTTTCTGGTCCTACGAGCAAGAGTTGTTTTCTGGTAAGAAGAGTCACTATTGTGCTCCCATTGCCATACACAGTGCAAATAGCACTGGCGTCTGTACCCAGCATGTACAGTGTATTGGACTGAAGAGGATCTACTGTTCTTGTCAGTTTCCTAAGCAGAGTTGAACTAGATATGGCGCGTGTGTAAGAAGCACAGTTCTTTTGTTCTCAGCAAGCTCAATGTTCGGACCCCATAGAAAACACAGTAAGAGTAGAAGAGTGCTCTTTTCTCAAAAGCAGAGTGTGTTTCTTGTAAGGCAAGCTAGCGTTTGTTTCCCAGTCCTAAATGGAGTTGAATCAAATGCAGTTTTTGGTCCTACAAGCAAGAGTTGTTTTCTGGTTAGAAGAGTCACTATAGTGCTCCCTTTGACATACACAATGCAAATAGCCCTCGCGTCTGTTCCCAGCAAGTACAGTGTATTGGACTGAAGAGGAGCTACTGTTCTTGTCAGTTTCCTAAGCAGAATTGAACTAGATATGGCCCGTGTGTGTAGGAAGCACAGTTCTTTTGTTCTGAGCAAGCTCACTGTTCTAGCCCTATAGGAAACACAGTAGAGTAGAATAGTGCTCTTTTCTCAAAAGCAGAGTGTGTTTCTTGTAAGGCGAGCTAGCGTTTGTTTCCCAGTCCTAAATGGAGTTGAATCACATGCAGTTTCTGGTCCTACGAGCAAGAGTTTTTTCTGTTAATAAGAGTCACTATTGCGCTCCCATTGTCATACACAGGGCAAATAGCACTGGCCTCTGTTCTCAGTATGTACAGTGTATTGGACTGAAGAGGATCTACTGTTCTTGTCAGGTTCCTAAGCAGAGTTGAAATAGATATGGCCCATGTGTGTAGGAAGCACAGTTCTTTTGCACTCAGCAAGCTCACTGTTCTGGCCCTATACGAAACACAGTAGAGTAGAAGAGTGCTCTTTTCTTAAAAGCAGAGTGTGTTTCTTGTAAGGCGAGCAAGCGTTTGTTTCCCAGTCCTAAATGGAGTTGAATCACATGCAGTTTTTGGTCCTACGAGCAAGTGTTGTTTTCTGGTAAGAAGAGTCACTATTGCGCTCCCATTGCCATACATAGTACAAATAACACTCGCATCTGTTTCCAGCAAGTACAGTGTATTGGTCTGAAGAGGAGCTACTGTTCATGTCAGTTTCCTAACCAAAGTTGAACTAGATAAGGCCTGTGTGTGTAGGAAGCACAGTTCTTTTGTTCTGAGCAAGCTCACTGTTGGACCCCATAGGAAACACAGTAGAGTAGAAGAGTGCTCTTTTCTCAAAAGCAGCGTGTGTTTCTTGTAAGGTGAGCTAGCGTTTGTTTCCCAATCCTAAATGGAGTTGAATAACATGCAGTTTCTCGTCCTATGAGCAAGAGTTGTTTTCTGGTAAGAAGAGTCACTATTGCGCTCCCATTGCCATACACAGTACAAATAGCACTGGCGTCTGTACCCAGCATGTACAGTGTATTGGACTGAAGAGGATCTACTGTTCTTGTCAGGTTCCTAAGCAGAGTTGAACTAGATATGGCCCATGTGTGTAGGAAGCACAGTTCTTTTGCACTCAGCAAGCTCACTGTTCTGGCCCTATAGGAAACACAGTAGAGTAGAAGAGTGCTCTTTTCTCAAAAGCAGAGTGTGTTTCTTGTAAGGCGAGCTAGCGCTTGTTTCCCAGTCCTAAATGGAGTTGAATCCCATGCAGTTTTTGGTCCTATGAGCAAGAGTTGTTTTCTGGTAAGAAGAGTGACTATTGCACTCCCTTTGCCATACATAGTGCAAATATCCTTCTCGTCTGTTCCCAGCAAGTACAGTGTATTGGACTGAAGAGGAGCTGCTGTTCTTGTCAGTTTCCTAAGCAGAGTTGAACTAGATATGGCCCGTGTGTGTAGGAAGCACAGTTCTTTTGTTCTCAGCAAGCTCACTGTTCGGACCCCATAGAAAACACAGTAGAGTAGAAGAGTGCTCTTTTCTCAAAAGCAGAGTGTGTTTCTTGTAAGGCGAGCTAGCATTTGTTTGCCAGTCCTAAATGGAGATGAATCAAATGCAGTTTTTGGTCCTACGAGCAAGAGTTGTTTTCTCGTAAGAGGAGTCACTATTGCGCTCCCATTGCTATACATAGTACAAATAACACTCGCGTCTGTTTCCAGCAAATACAGTGTATTGGTCTGAAGAGGAGCTACTGTTCATGTCAGTTTCCTAAGCAAAGTTGAACTAGATAAGGCCCGTGTGTGTAGGAAGCACAGTCCTTTTGTTCTGAGCAAGCTCACTGTTCGAACCCCATAGGAAACACAGTAGAGAGAAGAGTGCTCTTTTCTCAAAAGCAGAGTGTGTTTCTTGTAAGGCGAGCTACCGTTTGTTTCCCAGTCCTAAATGGAGTTGAATCAAATGCAGTTTTTGGTCCTACGAGCAAGAGTTGTTTTCTGGTAATAAGAGTCACTATTGCGCTCCCATTGTCATACACAGGGCAAATAGCACTGGCCTCTGTTCTCAGTATGTACAGTGCATTGGACTGAAGAGGATCTACTGTTCTTGTCAGGTTCCTAAGCAGAGTTGAACTAGATATGGCCCATGTGTGTAGGAAGCACAGTTCTTTTGTACTCAGCAAGCTCACTCTTCTGGCCCTATACGAAACACAGTAGAGTAGAAGAGTGCTCTTTTCTTAAAAGCAGAGTGTGTTTCTTGTAAGGCGAGCTAGCGTTTGTTTCCCAGTCCTAAATGGAGTTGAATCACATGCAGTTTTTGGTCCTACGAGCAAGTGTTGTTTTCTGGTAAGAAGAGTCACTATTGCGCTCCCATTGCCATACATAGTACAAATAACACTCGCATCTGTTTCCAGCAAGTACAGTGTATTGGTCTGAAGAGGAGCTACTGTTCATGTCAGTTTCTTACCAAAGTTGAACTAGATAAGGCCCGTGTGTGTAGGAAGCACAGTTCTTTTGTTCTGAGCAAGCTCACTGTTGGACCCCATAGGAAACACAGTAGAGTAGAAGAGTGCTCTTTTCTCAAAAGCAGAGTGTGTTTCTTGTAAGGCGAGCTAGCGTTTGTTTCCCTATCCAAAATGTATTTGAATCACATGCAGTTTCTCGTCCTATGAGCAAGAGTTGTTTTCTGGTAAGAAGAGTCACTATTGTGCTCCCATTGCCATACACAGTACAAATAGCACTGGCGTCTGTACCCAGCATGTACAGTGTATTGGACTGAAGAGGAGCTACTGTTCTTGTCAGGTTCCTAAGCAGAGTTAAACTAGATATGGCCCATGTGTGTAGGAAGCACAGTTCTTTTGCACTCAGCAAGCTCACTGTTCTGGCCCTATAGGAAACACAGTAGAGTAGAAGAGTGCTCTTTTCTCAAAAGCAGAGTGTGTTTCTTGTAAGGCGAGCTAGCGCTTGTTTCCCAGTCCTAAATGGAGTTGAATCCCATGCAGTTTCCGTTCCTACGAGCAAGAGTTGTTTTCTGGTACGAAGAGTCACTATTGCGCTCCCATTGCCATACTCAGTGCAAATAGCACTGTCATCTGTACCCAGCAAGTACAGTGTATTGGACTGAAGAAGATCTACTGTTCTTGTCAGTTTCCTAAGTAGAATTGAACTAGATATGGCCCGTGTGTGTAGGAAGCACAGTTCTTTTGTTCTGAGCAAGCTCACTGTTTGGACCCCATAGGAAACACAGTAGAGTAGAAGAGTGCTCTTTTCTCAAAAGCAGAGTGTGTTTCTTGTAAGGCGAGCTAGCGTTTGTTTCCCAATCCTAAATGGAGTTGAATCACATGCAGTTTCTGGTTCTACGAGCAAGAGTTGTTTTCTGGTAAGAAGAGTCACTATTGCGCTCCCATTGCCATACACAGTGCAAATAGCACTGGCGTCTGTACCCAGCATGTACAGTGTATTGGACTGAAGAGGATCTACTGTTCTTGTCAGTTTCCTAAGCAGAATTGAACTAGATATGGCCCGTGTGTGTAGGAAGCACAGTTCTTTTGTTCTGAGCAAGCTCACTGTTCTAGCCCTATAGGAAACACAGTAGAGTAGAATAGTGCTCTTTTCTCAAAAGCAGAGTGTGTTTCTTGTAAGGCGAGCTAGCGTTTGTTTCCCAGTCCTAAATGGAGTTGAATCACATGCAGTTTCTGGTCCTACGAGCAAGAGTTTTTTCTGTTAATAAGAGTCACTATTGCGCTCCCATTGTCATACACAGGGCAAATAGCACTGGCCTCTGTTCTCAGTATGTACAGTGTATTGGACTGAAGAGGATCTACTGTTCTTGTCAGGTTCCTAAGCAGAGTTGAACTAGATATGGCCCATGTGTGTAGGAAGCACAGTTCTTTTGTACTCAGCAAGCTCACTGTTTGGACCCCATAGGAAACACAGTAGAGTAGAAGAGTGCTCTTTTCTCAAAAGCAGAGTGTGTTTCTTGTAAGGCGAGCTAGCGTTTGTTTCCCAATCCTAAATGGAGTTGAATCACATGCAGTTTCTGGTCCTATGAGCAAGAGTTGTTTTCTGGTAAGAAGAGTCACTATTGCGCTCCCATTGCCATACACAGTGCAAATAGCACTGGCGTCTGTACCCAGCATGTACAGTGTATTGGACTGAAGAGGATCTACTGTTCTTGTCAGTTTCCTAAGCAGAATTGAACTAGATATGGCCCGTGTGTGTAGGAAGCACAGTTCTTTTGTTCTGAGCAAGCTCACTGTTCTAGCCCTATAGGAAACACAGTAGAGTAGAATAGTGCTCTTTTCTCAAAAGCAGAGTGTGTTTCTTGTAAGGCGAGCTAGTGTTTGTTTCCCAGTCCTAATGGAGTTGAATCACATGCAGTTTCCATTCCTACGAGCAAGAGTTGTTTTCTGGTAAGGAAAGTCACTATTGTGCTCCCATTGCCATACACAGTGCAAATAGCACTCGTGTCTGTTCCCAGCAAGTACAGTGTATTGGACTGAAGAGGAGGTACTGTTCTTGTCAGTTTCCTAAACAGAATTGAACTAGATATGGCCCGTGTGTGTAGGAAGCACAGTTCTTTTGTTCTGAGCAAGCTCACTGTTCGGACCCCATAAGAAAAACAGTAGAGTAGAAGAGTGCTCTTTTTTCAAAAGCAGAGTGTGTTTCTTGTAAGGCAAGCTAGCGTTTGTTTCCCAGTCCTAAATGGAGTTGAATCACATGCAGTTTCTGTTCCTACGAGCAAGGGTTGTTTTCTGGTAAGAAGAGTCACTTTTGTGCTCCCTTTGCCATACACAGTGCAAATAGCACTGGCGTCTGTACCCAGCATGTACAGCGTATTGGACTGTAGAGGATCTACTGTTCTTTTCAGTTTCCTAATCAGAGTTGAACTAGATATGGCCCGTGTGTGTAGGAAGCACAGTTCTTTTGTTCTGAGCAAGCTCACTGTTCGGACCCCAAAAGAAACACAGTAGAGTAGAAGAGTGCTCTTTTCTTAAAAGCAGAGTGTGTTTCTTGTAAGGCGAGCTAGCGTTTGTTTCCCAGTCCTAAATGGAGTTGAATCACATGCAGTTTTTGGTCCTAGGAGCAAGTGTTGTTTTCTGGTAAGAAGAGTCACTATTGTGCTCCCATTGCCATACATAGTACAAATAACACTCGCATCTGTTTCCAGCAAGTACAGTGTATTGGTCTGAAGAGGAGCTACTGTTCATGTCAGTTTCCTAACCAAAGTTGAACTAGATAAGGCCCGTGTGTGTAGGAAGCACAGTTCTTTTGTTCTGAGCAAGCTCACTGTTGGACCCCATAGGAAACACAGTAGAGTAGAAGAGTGCTCTTTTCTCAAAAGCAGAGTGTGTTTCTTGTAAGGCGAGCTAGCGTTTGTTTCCCAATCCTAAATGGATTTGAATCACATGCAGTTTCTCGTCCTATGAGCAAGAGTTGTTTTCTGGTAAGAAGAGTCACTATTGCGCTCCCATTGCCATACACAGTACAAATAGCACTGGCGTCTGTACCCAGCATGTACAGTGTATTGGACTGAAGAGGATCTACTGTTCTTGTCAGGTTCCTAAGCAGAGTTGAACTAGATATGGCCCATGTGTGTAGGAAGCACAGTTCTTTTGCACTCAGCAAGCTCACTGTTCTGGCCCTATAGGAAACACAGTAGAGTAGAAGAGTGCTCTTTTCTCAAAAGCAGAGTGTGTTTCTTGTAAGGCGAGCTAGCGCTTGTTTCCCAGTCCTAAATGGAGTTGAATCCCATGCAGTTTTTGGTCCTATGAGCAAGAGTTGTTTTCTGGTAAGAAGAGTGACTATTGCACTCCCTTTGCCATACATAGTGCAAATATCCTTCTCGTCTGTTCCCAGCAAGTACAGTGTATTGGACTGAAGAGGAGCTGCTGTTCTTGTCAGTTTCCTAAGCAGAGTTGAACTAGATATGGCCCGTGTGTGTAGGAAGCACAGTTCTTTTGTTCTCAGCAAGCTCACTATTCGGACCCCATAGAAAACACAGTAGAGTAGAAGAGTGCTATTTTCTCAAAAGCAGAGTGTGTTTCTTGTAAGGCGAGCTAGCATTTGTTTGCCAGTCCTAAATGGAGATGAATCAAATGCAGTTTTTGGTCCTACGAGCAAGAGTTGTTTTCTCGTAAGAGGAGTCACTATTGCGCTCCCATTGCTATACATAGTACAAATAACACTCGCGTCTGTTCCCAGCAAATACAGTGTATTGGTCTGAAGAGGAGCTACTGTTCATGTCAGTTTCCTAAGCAAAGTTGAACTAGATAAGGCCCGTGTGTGTAGGAAGCACTGTTCTTTTGTTCTGAGCAAGCTCACTGTTCGAACCCCATAGGAAACACAGTAGAGAGAAGAGTGCTCTTTTCTCAAAAGCAGAGTGTGTTTCTTGTAAGGCGAGCTACCGTTTGTTTCCCAGTCCTAAATGGAGTTGAATCAAATGCAGTTTTTGGTCCTACGAGCAAGAGTTGTTTTCTGGTAAGAAGAGACACTATTGCGCTCCCATTGCCATACACAGTGCAAATAGCACTGGCGTCTGTACCCAGCATGTACAGTGTATTGGACTGAAGAGGATGTACTGTTCTTGTCAGTTTCCTAAGCAGAATTGAACTAGATATGGCCCGTGTGTGTAGGAAGCACAGTTCTTTTGTTCTGAGCAAGCTCACTGTTCGGACCCCATAGGAAACACAGTAGAGTAGAAGAGTGCTCTTTTCTCAAAAGCAGAGTGTGTTTCTTGTAAGGCGAGCTAGCGTTTGTTTCCCAGTCCTAAATGGAGTTGAAATACACATGCAGTTTTTGGTCCTACGAGCAAGAGTTGTTTTCTGGTAAGAAGAGTCACTATTGCGCTCCCTTTGGCATACATAGTGCAAATAGCCCTCTCGTCTGTTCCCAGCAAGTACAGTGTATTGGACTGAAGAGGAGCTACTGTTCTTGTTAGTTTCCTAAGCAGAGTTGAACTAGATATGGCCCGTGTGTAAGAAGCACAGTTCTTTTGTTCTCAGCAAGCTCACTGTTCGGACCCCATAGAAAACACAGTAAGAGTAGAAGAGTGCTCTTTTCTCAAAAGCAGAGTGTGTTTCTTGTAAGGCGAGCTAGCGTTTGTTTCCCAGTCCTAAATGGAGTTGAATCAAATGCAGTTTTTGGTCCTACAAGCAAGAGTTATTTTCTGGTTAGAAGAGTCACTATAGTGCTCCCTTTGACATACACAATGCAAATAGCCCTCGCGTCTGTTCCCAGCAAGTACAGTGTATTGGACTGAAGAGGAGCTACTGTTCTTGTCAGTTTCCTAAGCAGAATTGAACAAGATATGGCCCGTGTGTGTAGGAAGCACAGTTCTTTTGTTCTGAGCAAGCTCACTTTTCGAACAACATAGAAAACACAGTAGAGTAGAAGAGTGCATTTTTCTCAAAAGCAGAGTGTGTTTCTTGTAAGGTGAGCTAGCGTTTGTTTCCCAGTCCTAAATGGAGTTGAAATACTCATGCAGTTTCTGGTCCTAAGAGCAAGAGTTCTTTCCTAATAAGAAGAGTCGCTATTGCGCTCCCTTTGCCATACACAGTGCAAATAGCCCTCGCGTCTGTTCCCAGCAAGTACAGTGTAATGGACTGAAGAGGAGCTACTGTTCTTGTCAGTTTCCTAAGCAGAGTTGAACTAGATATGGCCCAGGTGTGTAGGAAGCACAGTTCATTTGTACTCAGCAAGCTCACTCTTCTGGCCCTATAGGAAACACAGTAGAGTATAAGAGTGCTCTTTCCTCAAAAGCAGAGTGTGTTTTTGTAAGGCGAGCTAGCGTTTGTTTCGCAGTCCTAAATGGAGTTGAATCATATTCAGTTTCCGTTCCCACGAGCAAGAGTTGTTTTCTGGTAAGGAAAGTCACTATTGCGCTCCCATTGCCATACACAGTGCAAATAGCACTCGCGTCTGTTCCCAGCAAGTACAGTGTATTGGACTGAAAAAGAGCTACTGTTCTCGTCAGTTTCCTAAGCAGAATTGAACTAGATATGGCCCGAGTGTGTAGGAAGCACAGTTCTTTTGTTCTGAGGAAGCTCACTGTTTGGAGCCCATAGGAAACACAGTAGAGTAGAAGAGTGCTCTTTTCTCAAAAGCAGAGTGTGCTTCTTGTAAGGCGAGCTAACATATGTTTCCCAGTCCTAAATGGAGTTGAAATACACATGCAGTTTCTGGTCCTACCAGCAAGAGTTGTTTTCTGGTTAGAAGAGTCACTATTGCTCTCCCTTTGCCATACACAATGCAAATAGCCCTCGCGTCTGTTCCCAGCAAGTACAGTGTATTGGACTGAAGAGGAGCTACTGTTCTTGTCAGTTTCCTAAGCAGAGTTGAACTAGATATGGCCCATGTGTGTAGGAAGCACATTTCTTTTGTTCTCAGCAAGCTCACTGTTCGGACCCCATAGGAAACACATTAGAGTAGAAGAGTGCTCTTTTCTCAAAAGCAGAGTGTGTTTCTTGTAAGGCGACCTAGCATTTGTTTCCCAGTCTTAAATGGAGTTGAATCACATGCAGTTTCTGTTCCTACAAGCAAGGAATGTTTTCTGGTAAGAAGAGTCACTATTGTGCTCCCATTGCGATACACAGTGCAAATAGCACTGGCGTCTGTACCCAGCATGTACAGCGTATTGGACTGAAGAGGATCTACTGTTCTTTTCAGTTTCCTAAGCAGAGTTGAACTAGATATGGCCCGTGTGTGTAGGAAGCACAGTTCTTTTGTTCTGAGCAAGCTCACTGTTCGGACCCCATAGGAAAAACAGTAGAGTAGAAGAGTGCTCTTTTCTCAAAAGCAGAGTGTGTTTCTTGTAAGGCGAGCTAGCGTTTGTTTCCCAATCCTAAATGGAGTTGAATCACATGCAGTTTCTGGTCCTACGAGCAAGAGTTGTTTTCTGGTAAGAAGAGTCACTATTGCGCTCCCATTGCCATACACAGTGCAAATAGCACTGGCGTCTGTACCCAGCATGTACAGTGTATTGGACTGAAGAGGATCTACTGTTCTTGTCAGTTTCCTAAGCAGAGTTGAACTAGATATGGCGCGTGTGTAAGAAGCACAGTTCTTTTGTTCTCAGCAAGCTCAATGTTCGGACCCCATAGAAAACACAGTAAGAGTAGAAGAGTGCTCTTTTCTCAAAAGCAGAGTGTGTTTCTTGTAAGGCAAGCTAGCGTTTGTTTCCCAGTCCTAAATGGAGTTGAATCAAATGCAGTTTTTGGTCCTACAAGCAAGAGTTGTTTTCTGGTTAGAAGAGTCACTATAGTGCTCCCTTTGACATACACAATGCAAATAGCCCTCGCGTCTGTTCCCAGCAAGTACAGTGTATTGGACTGAAGAGGAGCTACTGTTCTTGTCAGTTTCCTAAGCAGAATTGAACTAGATATGGCCCGTGTGTGTAGGAAGCACAGTTCTTTTGTTCTGAGCAAGCTCACTGTTCTAGCCCTATAGGAAACACAGTAGAGTAGAATAGTGCTCTTTTCTCAAAAGCAGAGTGTGTTTCTTGTAAGGCGAGCTAGCGTTTGTTTCCCAGTCCTAAATGGAGTTGAATCACATGCAGTTTCTGGTCCTACGAGCAAGAGTTTTTTCTGTTAATAAGAGTCACTATTGCGCTCCCATTGTCATACACAGGGCAAATAGCACTGGCCTCTGTTCTCAGTATGTACAGTGTATTGGACTGAAGAGGATCTACTGTTCTTGTCAGGTTCCTAAGCAGAGTTGAAATAGATATGGCCCATGTGTGTAGGAAGCACAGTTCTTTTGCACTCAGCAAGCTCACTGTTCTGGCCCTATACGAAACACAGTAGAGTAGAAGAGTGCTCTTTTCTTAAAAGCAGAGTGTGTTTCTTGTAAGGCGAGCAAGCGTTTGTTTCCCAGTCCTAAATGGAGTTGAATCACATGCAGTTTTTGGTCCTACGAGCAAGTGTTGTTTTCTGGTAAGAAGAGTCACTATTGCGCTCCCATTGCCATACATAGTACAAATAACACTCGCATCTGTTTCCAGCAAGTACAGTGTATTGGTCTGAAGAGGAGCTACTGTTCATGTCAGTTTCCTAACCAAAGTTGAACTAGATAAGGCCTGTGTGTGTAGGAAGCACAGTTCTTTTGTTCTGAGCAAGCTCACTGTTGGACCCCATAGGAAACACAGTAGAGTAGAAGAGTGCTCTTTTCTCAAAAGCAGAGTGTGTTTCTTGTAAGGCGAGCTAGCGTTTGTTTCCCTATCCTAAATGGATTTGAATCACATGCAGTTTCTCGTCCTATGAGCAAGAGTTGTTTTCTGGTAAGAAGAGTCACTATTGTGCTCCCATTGCCATACACAGTACAAATAGCACTGGCGTCTGTACCCAGCATGTACAGTGTATTGGACTGAAGAGGAGCTACTGTTCTTGTCAGGTTCCTAAGCAGAGTTAAACTAGATATGGCCCATGTGTGTAGGAAGCACAGTTCTTTTGCACTCAGCAAGCTCACTGTTCTGGCCCTATAGGAAACACAGTAGAGTAGAAGAGTGCTCTTTTCTCAAAAGCAGAGTGTGTTTCTTGTAAGGCGAGCTAGCGCTTGTTTCCCAGTCCTAAATGGAGTTGAATCCCATGCAGTTTCCGTTCCTACGAGCAAGAGTTGTTTTCTGGTACGAAGAGTCACTATTGCGCTCCCATTGCCATACTCAGTGCAAATAGCACTGTCATCTGTACCTAGCAAGTACAGTGTATTGGACTGAAGAAGATCTACTGTTCTTGTCAGTTTCCTAAGTAGAATTGAACTAGATATGGCCCGTGTGTGTAGGAAGCACAGTTCTTTTGTTCTGAGCAAGCTCACTGTTTGGACCCCATAGGAAACACAGTAGAGTAGAAGAGTGCTCTTTTCTCAAAAGCAGAGTGTGTTTCTTGTAAGGCGAGCTAGCGTTTGTTTCCCAATCCTAAATGGAGTTGAATCACATGCAGTTTCTTGTCCTACGAGCAAGAGTTGTTTTCTGGTAAGAAGAGTCACTATTGCGCTCCCATTGCCATACACAGTGCAAATAGCACTGGCGTCTGTACCCAGCATGTACAGTGTATTGGACTGAAGAGGATATACTGTTCTTGTCAGTTTCCTAAGCAGAATTGAACTAGATATGGCCCGTGTGTGTAGGAAGCACAGTTCTTTTGTTCTGAGCAAGCTCACTGTTCTAGCCCTATAGGAAACACAGTAGAGTAGAATAGTGCTCTTTTCTCAAAAGCAGAGTGTGTTTCTTGTAAGGCGAGCTAGCGTTTGTTTCCCAGTCCTAAATGGAGTTGAATCACATGCAGTTTCTGGTCCTACGAGCAAGAGTTTTTTCTGTTAATAAGAGTCACTATTGCGCTCCCTTTGTCATAAACAGGGCAAATAGCACTGGCCTCTGTTCTCAGTATGTACAGTGTATTGGAATGAAGAGGATCTACTGTTCTTGTCAGGTTCCTAAGCAGAGTTGAACTAGATATGGCCCATGTGTGTAGGAAGCACAGTTCTTTTGTACTCAGCAAGCTCACTGTTCTGGCCCTATACGAAACACAGTAGAGTAGAAGAGTGCTCTTTCCTCAAAAGCAGAGTGTGTTTCTTGTAAGGCGAGCTAGCGTTTGTTTCCCAGTCCTAAATGGAGTTGAATCACATGCAGTTTCCATTCCTACGAGCAAGAGTTGTTTTCTGGTAAGGAAAGTCACTATTGTGCTCCCATTGCCATACACAGTGCAAATAGCACTCGTGTCTGTTCCCAGCAAGTACAGTGTATTGGACTGAAGAGGAGGTACTGTTCTTGTCAGTTTCCTAAACAGAATTGAACTAGATATGGCCCGTGTGTGTAGGAAGCACAGTTCTTTTGTTCTGAGCAAGCTCACTGTTCGGACCCCATAAGAAAAACAGTAGAGTAGAAGAGTGCTCTTTTTTCAAAAGCAGAGTGTGTTTCTTGTAAGGCAAGCTAGCGTTTGTTTCCCAGTCCTAAATGGAGTTGAATCACATGCAGTTTCTGTTCCTACGAGCAAGGGTTGTTTTCTGGTAAGAAGAGTCACTTTTGTGCTCCCTTTGCCATACACAGTGCAAATAGCACTGGCGTCTGTACCCAGCATGTACAGCGTATTGGACTGTAGAGGATCTACTGTTCTTTTCAGTTTCCTAATCAGAGTTGAACTAGATATGGCCCGTGTGTGTAGGAAGCACAGTTCTTTTGTTCTGAGCAAGCTCACTGTTCGGACCCCAAAAGAAACACAGTAGAGTAGAAGAGTGCTCTTTTCTTAAAAGCAGAGTGTGTTTCTTGTAAGGCGAGCTAGCGTTTGTTTCCCAGTCCTAAATGGAGTTGAATCACATGCAGTTTTTGGTCCTAGGAGCAAGTGTTGTTTTCTGGTAAGAAGAGTCACTATTGCGCTCCCATTGCCATACATAGTACAAATAACACTCGCATCTGTTTCCAGCAAGTACAGTGTATTGGTCTGAAGAGGAGCTACTGTTCATGTCAGTTTCCTAACCAAAGTTGAACTAGATAAGGCCCGTGTGTGTAGGAAGCACAGTTCTTTTGTTCTGAGCAAGCTCACTGTTGGACCCCATAGGAAACACAGTAGAGTAGAAGAGTGCTCTTTTCTCAAAAGCAGAGTGTGTTTCTTGTAAGGCGAGCTAGCGTTTGTTTCCCAATCCTAAATGGATTTGAATCACATGCAGTTTCTCGTCCTATGAGCAAGAGTTGTTTTCTGGTAAGAAGAGTCACTATTGCGCTCCCATTGCCATACACAGTACAAATAGCACTGGCGTCTGTACCCAGCATGTACAGTGTATTGGACTGAAGAGGATCTACTGTTCTTGTCAGGTTCCTAAGCAGAGTTGAACTAGATATGGCCCATGTGTGTAGGAAGCACATTTCTTTTGTTCTCAGCAAGCTCACTGTTCGGACCCCATAGGAAACACATTAGAGTAGAAGAGTGCTCTTTTCTCAAAAGCAGAGTGTGTTTCTTGTAAGGCGAGCTAGCATTTGTTTCCCAGTCCTACATGGAGTTGAATCACATGCAGTTTCTGTTCTTACAAGCAAGGATTGTTTTCTGGTAAGAAGAGTCACTATTGTGCTCCCATTGCCATACACAGTGCAAATAGCACTGGCGTATGTACCCAGCATGTACAGCGTATTGGACTGTAGAAGATCTACTGTTCTTTTCAGTTTCCTAATCAGAGTTGAACTAGATATGGCCCGTTTGTGTAGGAAGCACAGTTCTTTTGTTCTGAGCAAGCTCACTGTTCGGACCCCAAAAGAAACACAGTAGAGTAGAAGAGTGCTCTTTTCTTAAAAGCAGAGTGTGTTTCTTGTAAGGCGAGCTAGCGTTTGTTTCCCAGTCCTAAATGGAGTTGAATCATATGCAGTTTTTGGTCCTAGGAGCAAGTGTTGTTTTCTGGTAAGAAGAGTCACTATTGCGCTCCCATTGCCATACATAGTACAAATAACACTCGCATCTGTTTCCAGCAAGTACAGTGTATTGGTCTGAAGAGGAGCTACTGTTCATGTCAGTTTCCTAACCAAAGTTGAACTAGATAAGGCCCGTGTGTGTAGGAAGCACAGTTCTTTTGTTCTGAGCAAGCTCACTGTTGGACCCCATAGGAAACACAGTAGAGTAGAAGAGTGCTCTTTTCTCAAAAGCAGAGTGTGTTTCTTGTAAGGCGAGCTAGCGTTTGTTTCCCAATCCTAAATGGAGTTGAATCACATGCAGTTTCTCGTCCTATGAGCAAGAGTTGTTTTCTGGTAAGAAGAGTCACTATTGCGCTCCCATTGTCATACACAGTACAAATAGCACTGGCGTCTGTACCCAGCATGTACAGTGTATTGGACTGAAGAGGATCTACTGTTCTTGTCAGGTTCCTAAGCAGAGTTGAACTAGATATGGCCCATGTGTGTAGGAAGCACAGTTCTTTTGCACTCAGCAAGCTCACTGTTCTGGCCCTATAGGAAACACAGTAGAGTAGAAGAGTGCTCTTTTCTCAAAAGCAGAGTGTGTTTCTTGTAAGGCGAGCTAGCGCTTGTTTCCCAGTCCTAAATGGAGTTGAATCCCATGCAGTTTTTGGTCCTATGAGCAAGAGTTGTTTTCTGGTAAGAAGAGTGACTATTGCACTCCCTTTGCCATACATAGTGCAAATATCCTTCTCGTCTGTTCCCAGCAAGTACAGTGTATTGGACTGAAGAGGAGCTGCTGTTCTTGTCAGTTTCCTAAGCAGAGTTGAACTAGATATGGCCCGTGTGTGTAGGAAGCACAGTTCTTTTGTTCTCAGCAAGCTCACTGTTCGGACCCCATAGAAAACACAGTAGAGTAGAAGAGTGCTATTTTCTCAAAAGCAGAGTGTGTTTCTTGTAAGGCGAGCTAGCATTTGTTTGCCAGTCCTAAATGGAGATGAATCAAATGCAGTTTTTGGTCCTACGAGCAAGAGTTGTTTTCTCGTAAGAAGAGTCACTATTGCGCTCCCATTGCTATACATAGTACAAATAACACTCGCGTCTGTTTCCAGCAAATACGGTGTATTGGTCTGAAGAGGAGCTATTGTTCATGTCAGTTTCCTAAGCAAAGTTGAACTAGATAAGGCCCGTGTGTGTAGGAAGCACTGTTCTATTGTTCTGAGCAAGCTCACTGTTCGAACCCCATAGGAAACACAGTAGAGAGAAGAGTGCTCTTTTCTCAAAAGCAGAGTGTGTTTCTTGTAAGGCGAGCTACCGTTTGTTTCCCAGTCCTAAATGGAGTTGAATAAAATGCAGTTTCTGGTCCTACGAGCAAGAGTTGTTTTCTGGTAAGAAGAGTCACTATTGCGCTCCCATTGCCATACACAGTGCAAATAGCACTGGCGTCTGTACCCAGCATGTACAGTGTATTGGACTGAAGAGGATCTACTGTTCTTGTCAGTTTCCTAAGCAGAATTGAACTAGATATGGCCCGTGTGTGTAGGAAGCACAGTTCTTTTGTTCTGAGCAAGCTCACTGTTCTAGCCCTATAGGAAACACAGTAGAGTAGAAGAGAGCTCTTTTCTCAAAAGCAGAGTGTGTTTCTTGTAAGGCGAGCCAGCGTTTGTTTCCCAGTTTAAAAATGGAGTTGAATCACATGCAGTTTCTGGTCCTATGAGCAAGAGTTTTTTCTGGTAATAAGAGTCACTATTGCGCTCCCATTGTCATACACAGGGCAAATAGCACTGGAATCTGTTCTCAGCATGTACAGTGTATTGGACTGAAGAGGATCTACTGTTCTTGTCAGGTTCCTAAGCAGAGTTGAACTAGATATGGCCCATGTGTGTAGGAAGCACAGTTCTTTTGTTCTGAGCAAGCTCACTGTTCAAACCCCATAGGAAACACAGTAGAGTAGAAGAGTGCTCTTTTCTCAAAAGCAGAGTGTGTTTCTTGTAAGGCGAGGTAGCGTTTGTTTCCCAGTCCTAAATGGAGTTGAAATACACATGCAGTTTTTGGTCCTACGAGCAAGAGTTGTTTTCTGGTAAGAAGAGTCACTATTGCGCTCCCTTTGCCATACATAGTGCAAATAGCCCTCTCGTCTGTTCCCAGCAAGTACAGTGTATTGGACTGAAGAGGAGCTACTGTTCTTGTCAGTTTCCTAAGCAGAGTTGAACTAGATATGGCGCGTGTGTAAGAAGCACAGTTCTTTTGTTCTCAGCAAGCTCACTGTTCGGACCCCATAGAAAACACAGTAAGAGTAGAAGAGTGCTCTTTTCTCAAAAGCAGAGTGTGTTTCTTGTAAGGCGAGCTAGCGTTTGTTTCCCAGTCCTAAATGGAGTTGAATCAAATGCAGTTTTTGGTCGTACAAGCAAGAGTTGTTTTCTGGTTAGAAGAGTCACTATAGTGCTCCCTTTGACATACACAATGCAAATAGCCCTCGCGTCTGTTCCCAGCAAGTACAGTGTATTGGACTGAAGAGGAGCTACTGTTCTTGTCAGTTTCCTAAGCAGAATTGAACTAGATATGGCCGTGTGTGTAGGAAGCACAGTTCTTTTGTTCTGAGCAAGCTCACTGTTCTAGCCCTATAGGAAACACAGTAGAGTAGAATAGTGCTCTTTTCTCAAAAGCAGAGTGTGTTTCTTGTAAGGCGAGCTAGCGTTTGTTTTCCAGTCCTAAATGGAGTTGAATCACATGCAGTTTCTGGTCCTACGAGCAAGAGTTTTTTTTTTAATAAGAGTCACTATTGCGCTCCCATTGTCATACACAGGGCAAATAGCACTGGCCTCTGTACTCAGTATGTACAGTGTATTGGACTCAAGAGGATCTACTGTTCTTGTCAGGTTCCTAAGCAGAGTTGAACTAGATATGGCCCATGTGTGTAGGAAGCACAGTTCTTTTGTACTCAGCAAGCTCACTGTTCTGGCCCTATACGAAACACAGTAGAGTACAAGAGTGCTCTTTTCTTAAAAGCAGAGTGTGTTTCTTGTAAGGCGATCTAGCGTTTGTTTCCCAGTCCTAAATGGAGTTGAATCACATGCAGTTTTTGGTCCTACGAGCAAGTGTTGTTTTCTGGTAAGAAGAGTCACTATTGCGCTCCCATTGCCATACATAGTACAAATAACACTCGCATCTGTTTCCAGCAAGTACAGTGTATTGGTCTGAAGAGGAGCTACTGTTCATGTCAGTTTCCTAACCAAAGTTGAAGTAGATAAGGCAGGTGTGTGTAGGAAGCACAGTTCTTTTGTTCTGAGCAAGCTCACTGTTGGACCCCATAGGAAACACAGTAGAATAGAAGAGTGCTCTTTTCTCAAAAGCAGAGTGTGTTTCTTGTAAGGCGAGCTAGCGTTTGTTTCCCAGTCCTAAATGGAGTTGAATCACATGCAGTTTTTGGTCCTAGGAGCAAGTGTTGTTTTCTGGTAAGAAGAGTCACTATTGTGCTCCCATTGCCATACATAGTACAAATAACACTCGCATCTGTTTCCAGCAAGTACAGTGTATTGGTCTGAAGAGGAGCTACTGTTCATGTCAGTTTCCTAACCAAAGTTGAACTAGATAAGGCCCGTGTGTGTAGGAAGCACAGTTCTTTTGTTCTGAGCAAGCTCACTGTTGGACCCCATAGGAAACACAGTAGAGTAGAAGAGTGCTCTTTTCTCAAAAGCAGAGTGTGTTTCTTGTAAGGCGAGCTAGCGTTTGTTTCCCAATCCTAAATGGAGTTGAATCACATGCAGTTTCTCGTCCTATGAGCAAGAGTTTTTTCTGTTAATAAGAGTCACTATTGCGCTCCCATTGTCATACACAGGGCAAATAGCACTGGCCTCTGTTCTCAGTATGTACAGTGTATTGGACTGAAGAGGATCTACTGTTCTTGTCAGGTTCCTAAGCAGAGTTGAACTAGATATGGCCCATGTGTGTAGGAAGCACAGTTCTTTTGTACTCAGCAAGCTCACTGTTCTGGCCCTATAGGAAACACAGTAGAGTAGAAGAGTGCTCTTTTCTCAAAAGCAGAGTGTGTTTCTTGTAAGGCGATCTAGCGCTTGTTTCCCAGTCCTAAATGGAGTTGAATCCCATGCAGTTTTTGGTCCTATGAGCAAGAGTTGTTTTCTGGTAAGAAGAGTGACTATTACACTCCCTTTGCCATACATAGTGCAAATATCCTTCTCGTCTGTTCCCAGCAAGTACAGTGTATTGGACTGAAGAGGAGCTGCTGTTCTTGTCAGTTTCCTAAGCAGAGTTGAACTAGATATGGCCCGTGTGTGTAGGAAGCACAGTTCTTTTGTTCTCAGCAAGCTCACTGTTCGGACCCCATAGAAAACACAGTAGAGTAGAAGAGTGCTATTTTCTCAAAAGCAGAGTGTGTTTCTTGTAAGGCGAGCTAGCATTTGTTTGCCAGTCCTAAATGGAGATGAATCAAATGCAGTTTTTGGTCCTACGAGCAAGAGTTGTTTTCTCGTAAGAAGAGTCACTATTGCGCTCCCATTGCTATACATAGTACAAATAACACTCGCGTCTGTTTCCAGCAAATACGGTGTATTGGTCTGAAGAGGAGCTATTGTTCATGTCAGTTTCCTAAGCAAAGTTGAACTAGATAAGGCCCGTGTGTGTAGGAAGCACTGTTCTATTGTTCTGAGCAAGCTCACTGTTCGAACCCCATAGGAAACACAGTAGAGAGAAGAGTGCTCTTTTCTCAAAAGCAGAGTGTGTTTCTTGTAAGGCGAGCTACCGTTTGTTTCCCAGTCCTAAATGGAGTTGAATCAAATGCAGTTTTTGGTCTTACGAGCAAGAGTTGTTTTCTGGTAAGAAGAGTCACTATTGCGCTCCCATTGCCATACACAGTGCAAATAGCACTGGCGTCTGTACCCAGCATGTACAGTGTATTGGACTGAAGAGGATCTACTGTTCTTGTCAGTTTCCTAAGCAGAATTGAACTAGATATGGCCCGTGTGTGTAGGAAGCACAGTTCTTTTGTTCTGAGCAAGCTCACTGTTCTAGCCCTATAGGAAACACAGTAGAGTAGAAGAGTGCTCTTTTCTCAAAAGCAGAGTGTGTTTCTTGTAAGGCGAGCCAGCGTTTGTTTCCCAGTTTAAAAATGGAGTTGAATCACATGCAGTTTCTGGTCCTATGAGCAAGAGTTTTTTCTGGTAATAAGAGTCACTATTGCGCTCCCATTGTCATACACAGGGCAAATAGCACTGGAATCTGTTCTCAGCATGTACAGTGTATTGGACTGAAGAGGATCTACTGTTCTTGTCAGGTTCCTAAGCAGAGTTGAACTAGATATGGCCCATGTGTGTAGGAAGCACAGTTCTTTTGTTCTGAGCAAGCTCACTGTTCAAACCCCATAGGAAACACAGTAGAGTAGAAGAGTGCTCTTTTCTCAAAAGCAGAGTGTGTTTCTTGTAAGGCGAGGTAGCGTTTGTTTCCCAGTCCTAAATGGAGTTGAAATACACATGCAGTTTTTGGTCCTACGAGCAAGAGTTGTTTTCTGGTAAGAAGAGTCACTATTGCGCTCCCTTTGCCATACATAGTGCAAATAGCCCTCTCGTCTGTTCCCAGCAAGTACAGTGTATTGGACTGAAGAGGAGCTACTGTTCTTGTCAGTTTCCTAAGCAGAGTTGAACTAGATATGGCGCGTGTGTAAGAAGCACAGTTCTTTTGTTCTCAGCAAGCTCACTGTTCGGACCCCATAGAAAACACAGTAAGAGTAGAAGAGTGCTCTTTTCTCAAAAGCAGAGTGTGTTTCTTGTAAGGCGAGCTAGCGTTTGTTTCCCAGTCCTAAATGGAGTTGAATCAAATGCAGTTTTTGGTCGTACAAGCAAGAGTTGTTTTCTGGTTAGAAGAGTCACTATAGTGCTCCCTTTGACATACACAATGCAAATAGCCCTGGCGTCTGTTCCCAGCAAGTACAGTGTATTGGACTGAAGAGGAGCTACTGTTCTTGTCAGTTTCCTAAGCAGAATTGAACTAGATATGGCCGTGTGTGTAGGAAGCACAGTTCTTTTGTTCTGAGCAAGCTCACTGTTCTAGCCCTATAGGAAACACAGTAGAGTAGAATAGTGCTCTTTTCTCAAAAGCAGAGTGTGTTTCTTGTAAGGCGAGCTAGCGTTTGTTTTCCAGTCCTAAATGGAGTTGAATCACATGCAGTTTCTGGTCCTACGAGCAAGAGTTTTTTTTTTAATAAGAGTCACTATTGCGCTCCCATTGTCATACACAGGGCAAATAGCACTGGCCTCTGTTCTCAGTATGTACAGTGTATTGGACTCAAGAGGATCTACTGTTCTTGTCAGGTTCCTAAGCAGAGTTGAACTAGATATGGCCCATGTGTGTAGGAAGCACAGTTCTTTTGTACTCAGCAAGCTCACTGTTCTGGCCCTATACGAAACACAGTAGAGTACAAGAGTGCTCTTTTCTTAAAAGCAGAGTGTGTTTCTTGTAAGGCGAGCTAGCGTTTGTTTCCCAGTCCTAAATGGAGTTGAATCACATGCAGTTTTTGGTCCTACGAGCAAGTGTTGTTTTCTGGTAAGAAGAGTCACTATTGCGCTCCCATTGCCATACATAGTACAAATAACACTCGCATCTGTTTCCAGCAAGTACAGTGTATTGGTCTGAAGAGGAGCTACTGTTCATGTCAGTTTCCTAACCAAAGTTGAAGTAGATAAGGCAGGTGTGTGTAGGAAGCACAGTTCTTTTGTTCTGAGCAAGCTCACTGTTGGACCCCATAGGAAACACAGTAGAATAGAAGAGTGCTCTTTTCTCAAAAGCAGAGTGTGTTTCTTGTAAGGCGAGCTAGCGTTTGTTTCCCAGTCCTAAATGGAGTTGAATCACATGCAGTTTTTGGTCCTAGGAGCAAGTGTTGTTTTCTGGTAAGAAGAGTCACTATTGTGCTCCCATTGCCATACATAGTACAAATAACACTCGCATCTGTTTCCAGCAAGTACAGTGTATTGGTCTGAAGAGGAGCTACTGTTCATGTCAGTTTCCTAACCAAAGTTGAACTAGATAAGGCCCGTGTGTGTAGGAAGCACAGTTCTTTTGTTCTGAGCAAGCTCACTGTTGGACCCCATAGGAAACACAGTAGAGTAGAAGAGTGCTCTTTTCTCAAAAGCAGAGTGTGTTTCTTGTAAGGCGAGCTAGCGTTTGTTTCCCAATCCTAAATGGAGTTGAATCACATGCAGTTTCTCGTCCTATGAGCAAGAGTTGTTTTCTGGTAAGAAGAGTCACTATTGCGCTCCCATTGCCATACACAGTACAAATAGCACTGGCGTCTGTACCCAGCATGTACAGTGTATTGGACTGAAGAGGATCTACTGTTCTTGTCAGGTTCCTAAGCAGAGTTGAACTAGATATGGCCCATGTGTGTAGGAAGCACAGTTCTTTTGCACTCAGCAAGCTCACTGTTCTGGCCCTATAGGAAACACAGTAGAGTAGAAGAGTGCTCTTTTCTCAAAAGCAGAGTGTGTTTCTTGTAAGGCGAGCTAGCGCTTGTTTCCCAGTCCTAAATGGAGTTGAATCCCATGCAGTTTTTGGTCCTATGAGCAAGAGTTGTTTTCTGGTAAGAAGAGTGACTATTGCACTCCCTTTGCCATACATAGTGCAAATATCCTTCTCGTCTGTTCCCAGCAAGTACAGTGTATTGGACTGAAGAGGAGCTGCTGTTCTTGTCAGTTTCCTAAGCAGAGTTGAACTAGATATGGCCCGTGTGTGTAGGAAGCACAGTTCTTTTGTTCTCAGCAAGCTCACTGTTCGGACCCCATAGAAAACACAGTAGAGTAGAAGAGTGCTATTTTCTCAAAAGCAGAGTGTGTTTCTTGTAAGGCGAGCTAGCATTTGTTTGCCAGTCCTAAATGGAGATGAATCAAATGCAGTTTTTGGTCCTACGAGCAAGAGTTGTTTTCTCGTAAGAAGAGTCACTATTGCGCTCCCATTGCTATACATAGTACAAATAACACTCGCGTCTGTTTCCAGCAAATACAGTGTATTGGTCTGAAGAGGAGCTACTGTTCATGTCAGTTTCCTAAGCAAAGTTGAACTAGATAAGGCCCGTGTGTGTAGGAAGCACTGTTCTTTTGTTCTGAGCAAGCTCACTGTTCGAACCCCATAGGAAACACAGTAGAGAGAAGAGTGCTCTTTTCTCAAAAGCAGAGAGTGTTTCTTGTAAGGTGAGCTACCGTTTGTTTCCCAGTCCTAAATGGAGTTGAATCAAATGCAGTTTTTGGTCCTACGAGCAAGAGTTGTTTTCTGGTAAGAAGAGTCACTATTGCGCTCCCATTGCCATACACAGTGCAAATAGCACTGGCGTCTGTACCCAGCATGTACAGTGTATTGGACTGAAGAGGATCTACTGTTCTTGTCAGGTTCCTAAGCAGAATTGAACTAGATATGGCCCGTGTGTGTAGGAAGCACAGTTCTTTTGTTCTGAGCAAGCTCACTGTTCTAGCCCTATAGGAAACACAGTAGAGTAGAAGAGTGCTCTTTTCTCAAAAGCAGAGTGTGTTTCTTGTAAGGCGAGCCAGCGTTTGTTTCCCAGTTTAAAAATGGAGTTGAATCACATGCAGTTTCTGGTCCTATGAGCAAGAGTTTTTTCTGGTAATAAGAGTCACTATTGCGCTCCCATTGTCATACACAGGGCAAATAGCACTGGAATCTGTTCTCAGCATGTACAGTGTATTGGACTGAAGAGGATCTACTGTTCTTGTCAGGTTCCTAAGCAGAGTTGAACTAGATATGGCCCATGTGTGTAGGAAGCACAGTTCTTTTGTTCTGAGCAAGCTCACTGTTCGGACCCCATAGGAAACACAGTAGAGTAGAAGAGTGCTCTTTTCTCAAAAGCAGAGTGTGTTTCTTGTAAGGCGAGCTAGCGTTTGTTTCCCAGTCCTAAATGGAGTTGAAATACACATGCAGTTTTTGGTCCTACGAGCAAGAGTTGTTTTCTGGTAAGAAGAGTCACTATTGCGCTCCCTTTGCCATACATAGTGCAAATAGCCCTCTCGTCTGTTCCCAGCAAGTACAGTGTATTGGACTGAAGAGGAGCTACTGTTCTTGTCAGTTTCCTAAGCAGAGTTGAACTAGATATGGCGCGTGTGTAGGAAGCACAGTTCTTTTGTTCTCAGCAAGCTCAATGTTCGGACCCCATAGAAAACACAGTAAGAGTAGAAGAGTGCTCTTTTCTCAAAAGCAGAGTGTGTTTCTTGTAAGGCGAGCTAGCGTTTGTTTCCCAGTCCTAAATGGAGTTGAATCAAATGCAGTTTTTGGTCCTACAAGCAAGAGTTGTTTTCTGGTTAGAAGAGTCACTATAGTGCTCCCTTTGACATACACAATGCAAATAGCCCTCGAGTCTGTTCCCAGCAAGTACAGTGTATTGGACTGAAGAGGAGCTACTGTTCTTGTCAGTTTCCTAAGCAGAATTGAACTAGATATGGCCCGTGTGTGCAGGAAGCACAGTTCTTTTGTTCTGAGCAAGCTCACTGTTCTAGCCCTATAGGAAACACAGTAGAGTAGAATAGTGCTCTTTTCTCAAAAGCAGAGTGTGTTTCTTGTAAGGCGAGCTAGCGTTTGTTTTCAGTCCTAAATGGAGTTGAATCACATGCAGTTTCTGGTCCTACGAGCAAGAGTTTTTTCTGTTAATAAGAGTCACTATTGCGCTCCCATTGTCATACACAGGGCAAATAGCACTGGCCTCTGTTCTCAGTATGTACAGTGTATTGGACTGAAGAGGATCTACTGTTCTTGTCAGGTTCCTAAGCAGAGTTGAACTAGATATGGCCCATGTGTGTAGGAAGCACAGTTCTTTTGTACTCAGCAAGCTCACTCTTCTGGCCCTATACGAAACACAGTAGAGTAGAAGAGTGCTCTTTTCTTAAAAGCAGAGTGTGTTTCTTGTAAGGCGAGCTAGCGTTTGTTTCCCAGTCCTAAATGGAGTTGAATCACATGCAGTTTTTGGTCCTAGGAGCAAGTGTTGTTTTCTGGTAAGAATAGTCACTATTGCGCTCCCATTGCCATACATAGTACAAATAACACTCGCATCTGTTTCCAGCAAGTACAGTGTATTGGTCTGAAGAGGAGCTACTGTTCATGTCAGTTTCCTAACCAAAGTTGAACTAGATAAGGCCCGTGTGTGTAGGAAGCACAGTTCTTTTGTTCTGAGCAAGCTCACTGTTGGACCCCATAGGAAACACAGTAGAGTAGAAGAGTGCTCTTTTCTCAAAAGCAGAGTGTGTTTCTTGTAAGGCGAGCTAGCGTTTGTTTCCCTATCCTAAATGGATTTGAATCACATGCAGTTTCTCGTCCTATGAGCAAGAGTTGTTTTCTGGTAAGAAGAGTCACTATTGTGCTCCCATTGCCATACACAGTACAAATAGCACTGGCGTCTGTACCCAGCATGTACAGTGTATTGGACTGAAGAGGAGCTACTGTTCTTGTCAGGTTCCTAAGCAGAGTTAAACTAGATATGGCCCATGTGTGTAGGAAGCACAGTTCTTTTGCACTCAGCAAGCTCACTGTTCTGGCCCTATAGGAAACACAGTAGAGTAGAAGAGTGCTCTTTTCTCAAAAGCAGAGTGTGTTTCTTGTAAGGCGAGCTAGCGCTTGTTTCCCAGTCCTAAATGGAGTTGAATCCCATGCAGTTTCCGTTCCTACGAGCAAGAGTTGTTTTCTGGTACGAAGAGTCACTATTGCGCTCCCATTGCCATACTCAGTGCAAATAGCACTGTCATCTGTACCCAGCAAGTACAGTGTATTGGACTGAAGAAGATCTACTGTTCTTGTCAGTTTCCTAAGTAGAATTGAACTAGATATGGCCCGTGTGTGTAGGAAGCACAGTTCTTTTGTTCTGAGCAAGCTCACTGTTTGGACCCCATAGGAAACACAGTAGAGTAGAAGAGTGCTCTTTTCTCAAAAGCAGAGTGTGTTTCTTGTAAGGCGAGCTAGCGTTTGTTTCCCAATCCTAAATGGAGTTGAATCACATGCAGTTTCTGGTTCTACGAGCAAGAGTTGTTTTCTGGTAAGAAGAGTCACTATTGCGCTCCCATTGCCATACACAGTGCAAATAGCACTGGCGTCTGTACCCAGCATGTACAGTGTATTGGACTGAAGAGGATCTACTGTTCTTGTCAGTTTCCTAAGCAGAATTGAACTAGATATAGCCCGTGTGTGTAGGAAGCACAGTTCTTTTGTTCTGAGCAAGCTCACTGTTCTAGCCCTATAGGAAACACAGTAGAGTAGAATAGTGCTCTTTTCTCAAAAGCAGAGTGTGTTTCTTGTAAGGCGAGCTAGCGTTTGTTTCCCAGTCCTAAATGGAGTTGAATCACATGCAGTTTCTGGTCCTACGAGCAAGAGTTTTTTCTGTTAATAAGAGTCACTATTGCGCTCCCATTGTCATACACAGGGCAAATAGCACTGGCCTCTGTTCTCAGTATGTACAGTGTATTGGACTGAAGAGGATCTACTGTTCTTGTCAGGTTCCTAAGCAGAGTTGAACTAGATATGGCCCATGTGTGTAGGAAGCACAGTTCTTTTGTACTCAGCAAGCTCACTGTTTGGACCCCATAGGAAACACAGTAGAGTAGAAGAGTGCTCTTTTCTCAAAAGCAGAGTGTGTTTCTTGTAAGGCGAGCTAGCGTTTGTTTCCCAATCCTAAATGGAGTTGAATCACATGCAGTTTCTGGTCCTATGAGCAAGAGTTGTGTTCTGGTAAGAAGAGTCACTATTGCGCTCCCATTGCCATACACAGTGCAAATAGCACTGGCGTCTGTACCCAGCATGTACAGTGTATTGGACTGAAGAGGATCTACTGTTCTTGTCAGTTTCCTAAGCAGAATTGAACTAGATATGGCCCGTGTGTGTAGGAAGCACAGTTCTTTTGTTCTGAGCAAGCTCACTGTTCTAGCCCTATAGGAAACACAGTAGAGTAGAATAGTGCTCTTTTCTCAAAAGCAGAGTGTGTTTCTTGTAAGGCGAGCTAGTGTTTGTTTCCCAGTCCTAATGGAGTTGAATCACATGCAGTTTCCATTCCTACGAGCAAGAGTTGTTTTCTGGTAAGGAAAGTCACTATTGTGCTCCCATTGCCATACACAGTGCAAATAGCACTCGTGTCTGTTCCCAGCAAGTACAGTGTATTGGACTGAAGAGGAGGTACTGTTCTTGTCAGTTTCCTAAACAGAATTGAACTAGATATGGCCCGTGTGTGTTGGAAGCACAGTTCTTTTGTTCTGAGCAAGCTCACTGTTCGGACCCCATAAGAAAAACAGTAGAGTAGAAGAGTGCTCTTTTTTCAAAAGCAGAGTGTGTTTCTTGTAAGGCAAGCTAGCGTTTGTTTCCCAGTCCTAAATGGAGTTGAATCACATGCAGTTTCTGTTCCTACGAGCAAGGGTTGTTTTCTGGTAAGAAGAGTCACTTTTGTGCTCCCTTTGCCATACACAGTGCAAATAGCACTGGCGTCTGTACCCAGCATGTACAGCGTATTGGACTGTAGAGGATCTACTGTTCTTTTCAGTTTCCTAATCAGAGTTGAACTAGATATGGCCCGTTTGTGTAGGAAGCACAGTTCTTTTGTTCTGAGCAAGCTCACTGTTCGGACCCCAAAAGAAACACAGTAGAGTAGAAGAGTGCTCTTTTCTTAAAAGCAGAGTGTGTTTCTTGTAAGGTGAGCTAGCGTTTGTTTCCCAGTCCTAAATGGAGTTGAATCACATGCAGTTTTTGGTCCTAGGAGCAAGTGTTGTTTTCTGGTAAGAAGAGTCACTATTGCGCTCCCATTGCCATACATAGTACAAATAACACTCGCATCTGTTTCCAGCAAGTACAGTGTATTGGTCTGAAGAGGAGCTACTGTTCATGTCAGTTTCCTAACCAAAGTTGAACTAGATAAGGCCCGTGTGTGTAGGAAGCACAGTTCTTTTGTTCTGAGCAAGCTCACTGTTGGACCCCATAGGAAACACAGTAGAGTAGAAGAGTGCTCTTTTCTCAAAAGCAGAGTGTGTTTCTTGTAAGGCGAGCTAGCGTTTGTTTCCCAATCCTAAATGGATTTGAATCACATGCAGTTTCTCGTCCTATGAGCAAGAGTTGTTTTCTGGTAAGAAGAGTCACTATTGTGCTCCCATTGCCATACACAGTACAAATAGCACTGGCGTCTGTACCCAGCATGTACAGTGTATTGGACTGAAGAGGATCTACTGTTCTTGTCAGGTTCCTAAGCAGAGTTGAACTAGATATGGCCCATGTGTGTAGGAAGCACAGTTCTTTTGCACTCAGCAAGCTCACTGTTCTGGCCCTATAGGAAACACAGTAGAGTAGAAGAGTGCTCTTTTCTCAAAAGCAGAGTGTGTTTCTTGTAAGGCGAGCTAGCGCTTGTTTCCCAGTCCTAAATGGAGTTGAATCCCATGCAGTTTTTGGTCCTATGAGCAAGAGTTGTTTTCTGGTAAGAAGAGTGACTATTGCACTCCCTTTGCCATACATAGTGCAAATATCCTTCTCGTCTGTTCCCAGCAAGTACAGTGTATTGGACTGAAGAGGAGCTGCTGTTCTTGTCAGTTTCCTAAGCAGAGTTGAACTAGATATGGCCCGTGTGTGTAGGAAGCACAGTTCTTTTGTTCTCAGCAAGCTCACTGTTCGGACCCCATAGAAAACACAGTAGAGTAGAAGAGTGCTATTTTCTCAAAAGCAGAGTGTGTTTCTTGTAAGGCGAGCTAGCATTTGTTTGCCAGTCCTAAATGGAGATGAATCAAATGCAGTTTTTGGTCCTACGAGCAAGAATTGTTTTCTCGTAAGAAGAGTCACTATTGTGCTCCCATTGCTATACATAGTACAAATAACACTCGCGTCTGTTTCCAGCAAATACAGTGTATTGGTCTGAAGAGGAGCTACTGTTCATGTCAGTTTCCTAAGCAAAGTTGAACTAGATAAGGCCCGTGTGTGTAGGAAGCACTGTTCTATTGTTCTGAGCAAGCTCACTGTTCGAACCCCATAGGAAACACAGTAGAGAGAAGAGTGCTCTTTTCTCAAAAGCAGAGTGTGTTTCTTGTAAGGCGAGCTACCGTTTGTTTCCCAGTCCTAAATGGAGTTGAATCAAATGCAGTTTTTGGTCCTACGAGCAAGAGTTGTTTTCTGCTAAGAAGAGTCACTATTGCGCTCCCATTGCCATACACAGTGCAAATAGCACTGGCGTCTGTACCCAGCATGTACAGTGTATTGGACTGAAGAGGATCTACTGTTCTTGTCAGTTTCCTAAGCAGAATTGAACTAGATATGGCCCGTGTGTGTAGGAAGCACAGTTCTTTTGTTCTGAGCAAGCTCACTGTTCTAGCCCTATAGGAAACACAGTAGAGTAGAAGAGTGCTCTTTTCTCAAAAGCAGAGTGTGTTTCTTGTAAGGCGAGCCAGCGTTTGTTTCCCAGTTTAAAAATGGAGTTGAATCACATGCAGTTTCTGGTCCTATGAGCAAGAGTTTTTTCTGGTAATAAGAGTCACTATTGCGCTCCCATTGTCAAACACAGGGCAAATAGCACTGGAATCTGTTCTCAGCATGTACAGTGTATTGGACTGAAGAGGATCTACTGTTCTTGTCAGGTTCCTAAGCAGAGTTGAACTAGATATGGCCCATGTGTGTAGGAAGCACAGTTCTTTTGTTCTGAGCAAGCTCACTGTTCAAACCCCATAGGAAACACAGTAGAGTAGAAGAGTGCTCTTTTCTCAAAAGCAGAGTGTGTTTCTTGTAAGGCGAGCTAGCGTTTGTTTCCCAGTCCTAAATGGAGTTGAAATACACATGCAGTTTTTGGTCCTACGAGCAAGAGTTGTTTTCTGGTAAGAAGAGTCACTATTGCGCTCCCTTTGCCATACATAATGCAAATAGCCCTCTCGTCTGTTCCCAGCAAGTACAGTGTATTGGACTGAAGAGGAGCTACTGTTCTTGTCAGTTTCCTAAGCAGAGTTGAACTAGATATGGCGCATGTGTAAGAAGCACAGTTCTTTTGTTCTCAGCAAGCTCACTGTTCGGACCTCATAGAAAACACAGTAAGAGTAGAAGAGTGCTCTTTTCTCAAAAGCAGAGTGTGTTTCTTGTAAGGCGAGCTAGCGTTTGTTTCCCAGTCCTAAATGGAGTTGAATCACATGCAGTTTTTGGTCCTAGGAGCAAGTGTTGTTTTCTGGTAAGAAGAGTCACTATTGCGCTCCCATTGCCATACATAGTACAAATAACACTCGCATCTGTTTCCAGCAAGTACAGTGTATTGGTCTGAAGAGGAGCTACTGTTCATGTCAGTTTCCTAACCAAAGTTGAACTAGATAAGGCCCGTGTGTGTAGGAAGCACAGTTCTTTTGTTCTGAGCAAGCTCACTGTTGGACCCCATAGGAAACACAGTAGAGTAGAAGAGTGCTCTTTTCTCAAAAGCAGCGTGTGTTTCATGTAAGGCGAGCTAGCGTTTGTTTCCCAATCCTAAATGGAGTTGAATCACATGCAGTTTCTCGTCCTATGAGCAAGAGTTGTTTTCTGGTAAGAAGAGTCACTATTGCGCTCCCATTGCCATACACAGTACAAATAGCACTGGCGTCTGTACCCAGCATGTACAGTGTATTGGACTGAAGAGGATCTACTGTTCTTGTCAGGTTCCTAAGCAGAGTTGAACTAGATATGGCCCATGTGTGTAGGAAGCACAGTTCTTTTGCACTCAGCAAGCTCACTGTTCTGGCCCTATAGGAAACACAGTAGAGTAGAAGAGTGCTCTTTTCTCAAAAGCAGAGTGTGTTTCTTGTAAGGCGAGCTAGCGCTTGTTTCCCAGTCCTAAATGGAGTTGAATCCCATGCAGTTTTTGGTCCTATGAGCAAGAGTTGTTTTCTGGTAAGAAGAGTGACTATTGCACTCCCTTTGCCATACATAGTGCAAATATCCTTCTCGTCTGTTCCCAGCAAGTACAGTGTATTGGACTGAAGAGGAGCTGCTGTTCTTGTCAGTTTCCTAAGCAGAGTTGAACTAGATATGGCCCGTGTGTGTAGGAAGCACAGTTCTTTTGTTCTCAGCAAGCTCACTGTTCGGACCCCATAGAAAACACAGTAGAGTAGAAGAGTGCTATTTTCTCAAAAGCAGAGTGTGTTTCTTGTAAGGCGAGCTAGCATTTGTTTGCCAGTCCTAAATGGAGATGAATCAAATGCAGTTTTTGGTCCTACGAGCAAGAGTTGTTTTCTCGTAAGAGGAGTCACTATTGCGCTCCCATTGCTATACATAGTACAAATAACACTCGCGTCTGTTTCCAGCAAATACAGTGTATTGGTCTGAAGAGGAGCTACTGTTCATGTCAGTTTCCTAAGCAAAGTTGAACTAGATAAGGCCCGTGTGTGTAGGAAGCACAGTCCTTTTGTTCTGAGCAAGCTCACTGTTCGAACCCCATAGGAAACACAGTAGAGAGAAGAGTGCTCTTTTCTCAAAAGCAGAGTGTGTTTCTTGTAAGGCGAGCTACCGTTTGTTTCCCAGTCCTAAATGGAGTTGAATCAAATGCAGTTTTTGGTCCTACGAGCAAGAGTTGTTTTCTGGTAATAAGAGTCACTATTGCGCTCCCATTGTCATACACAGGGCAAATAGCACTGGCCTCTGTTCTCAGTATGTACAGTGTATTGGACTGAAGAGGATCTACTGTTCTTGTCAGGTTCCTAAGCAGAGTTGAACTAGATATGGCCCATGTGTGTAGGAAGCACAGTTCTTTTGTACTCAGCAAGCTCACTCTTCTGGCCCTATACGAAACACAGTAGAGTAGAAGAGTGCTCTTTTCTCAAAAGCAGAGTGTGTTTCTTGTAAGGCGAGCTAGCGTTTGTTTCCCTATCCAAAATGGATTTGAATCACATGCAGTTTCTCGTCCTATGAGCAAGAGTTGTTTTCTGGTAAGAAGAGTCACTATTGTGCTCCCATTGCCATACACAGTACAAATAGCACTGGCGTCTGTACCCAGCATGTACAGTGTATTGGACTGAAGAGGAGCTACTGTTCTTGTCAGGTTCCTAAGCAGAGTTAAACTAGATATGGCCCATGTGTGTAGGAAGCACAGTTCTTTTGCACTCAGCAAGCTCACTGTTCTGGCCCTATAGGAAACACAGTAGAGTAGAAGAGTGCTCTTTTCTCAAAAGCAGAGTGTGTTTCTTGTAAGGCGAGCTAGCGCTTGTTTCCCAGTCCTAAATGGAGTTGAATCCCATGCAGTTTCCGTTCCTATGAGCAAGAGTTGTTTTCTGGTACGAAGAGTCACTATTGCGCTCCCATTGCCATACTCAGTGCAAATAGCACTGTCATCTGTACCCAGCAAGTACAGTGTATTGGACTGAAGAAGATCTACTGTTCTTGTCAGTTTCCTAAGTAGAATTGAACTAGATATGGCCCGTGTGTGTAGGAAGCACAGTTCTTTTGTTCTGAGCAAGCTCACTGTTTGGACCCCATAGGAAACACAGTAGAGTAGAAGAGTGCTCTTTTCTCAAAAGCAGAGTGTGTTTCTTGTAAGGCGAGCTAGCGTTTGTTTCCCAATCCTAAATGGAGTTGAATCACATGCAGTTTCTGGTTCTACGAGCAAGAGTTGTTTTCTGGTAAGAAGAGTCACTATTGCGCTCCCATTGCCATACACAGTGCAAATAGCACTGGCGTCTGTACCCAGCATGTACAGTGTATTGGACTGAAGAGGATCTACTGTTCTTGTCAGTTTCCTAAGCAGAATTGAACTAGATATGGCCCGTGTGTGTAGGAAGCACAGTTCTTTTGTTCTGAGCAAGCTCACTGTTCTAGCCCTATAGGAAACACAGTAGAGTAGAATAGTGCTCTTTTCTCAAAAGCAGAGTGTGTTTCTTGTAAGGCGAGCTAGCGTTTGTTTCCCAGTCCTAAATGGAGTTGAATCACATGCAGTTTCTGGTCCTACGAGCAAGAGTTTTTTCTGTTAATAAGAGTCACTATTGCGCTCCCATTGTCATACACAGGGCAAATAGCACTGGCCTCTGTTCTCAGTATGTACAGTGTATTGGACTGAAGAGGATCTACTGTTCTTGTCAGGTTCCTAAGCAGAGTTGAACTAGATATGGCCCATGTGTGTAGGAAGCACAGTTCTTTTGTACTCAGCAAGCTCACTGTTTGGACCCCATAGGAAACACAGTAGAGTAGAAGAGTGCTCTTTTCTCAAAAGCAGAGTGTGTTTCTTGTAAGGCGAGCTAGCGTTTGTTTCCCAATCCTAAATGGAGTTGAATCACATGCAGTTTCTGGTCCTATGAGCAAGAGTTGTTTTCTGGTAAGAAGAGTCACTATTGCGCTCCCATTGCCATACACAGTGCAAATAGCACTGGCGTCTGTACCCAGCATGTACAGTGTATTGGACTGAAGAGGATCTACTGTTCTTGTCAGTTTCCTAAGCAGAATTGAACTAGATATGGCCCGTGTGTGTAGGAAGCACAGTTCTTTTGTTCTGAGCAAGCTCACTGTTCTAGCCCTATAGGAAACACAGTAGAGTAGAATAGTGCTCTTTTCTCAAAAGCAGAGTGTGTTTCTTGTAAGGCGAGCTAGTGTTTGTTTCCCAGTCCTAATGGAGTTGAATCACATGCAGTTTCCATTCCTACGAGCAAGAGTTGTTTTCTGGTAAGGAAAGTCACTATTGTGCTCCCATTGCCATACACAGTGCAAATAGCACTCGTGTCTGTTCCCAGCAAGTACAGTGTATTGGACTGAAGAGGAGGTACTGTTCTTGTCAGTTTCCTAAACAGAATTGAACTAGATATGGCCCGTGTGTGTAGGAAGCACAGTTCTTTTGTTCTGAGCAAGCTCACTGTTCGGACCCCATAAGAAAAACAGTAGAGTAGAAGAGTGCTCTTTTTTCAAAAGCAGAGTGTGTTTCTTGTAAGGCAAGCTAGCGTTTGTTTCCCAGTCCTAAATGGAGTTGAATCACATGCAGTTTCTGTTCCTACGAGCAAGGGTTGTTTTCTGGTAAGAAGAGTCACTTTTGTGCTCCCTTTGCCATACACAGTGCAAATAGCACTGGCGTCTGTACCCAGCATGTACAGCGTATTGGACTGTAGAGGATCTACTGTTCTTTTCAGTTTCCTAATCAGAGTTGAACTAGATATGGCCCGTGTGTGTAGGAAGCACAGTTCTTTTGTTCTGAGCAAGCTCACTGTTCGGACCCCAAAAGAAACACAGTAGAGTAGAAGAGTGCTCTTTTCTTAAAAGCAGAGTGTGTTTCTTGTAAGGCGAGCTAGCGTTTGTTTCCCAGTCCTAAATGGAGTTGAATCACATGCAGTTTTTGGTCCTACGAGCAAGGGTTGTTTTCTGGTAAGAAGAGTCACTTTTGTGCTCCCTTTGCCATACACAGTGCAAATAGCACTGGCGTCTGTACCCAGCATGTACAGCGTATTGGACTGTAGAGGATCTACTGTTCTTTTCAGTTTCCTAATCAGAGTTGAACTAGATATGGCCCGTGTGTGTAGGAAGCACAGTTCTTTTGTTCCTAGCAAGCTCACTGTTCGGACCCCAAAAGAAACACAGTAGAGTAGAAGAGTGCTCTTTTCTTAAAAGCAGAGTGTGTTTCTTGTAAGGCGAGCTAGCGTTTGTTTCCCAGTCCTAAATGGAGTTGAATCACATGCAGTTTTAGGTCCTAGGAGCAAGTGTTGTTTTCTGGTAAGAAGAGTCACTATTGCGCTCCCATTGCCATACATAGTACAAATAACACTCGCATCTGTTTCCAGCAAGTACAGTGTATTGGTCTGAAGAGGAGCTACTGTTCATGTCAGTTTCCTAAGCAAAGTTGAACTAGATAAGGCCCGTGTGTGTAGGAAGCACAGTTCTTTTGTTCTGAGCAAGCTCACTGTTGGACCCCATAGGAAACACAGTAGAGTAGAAGAGTGCTCTTTTCTCAAAAGCAGAGTGTGTTTCTTGTAAGGCGAGCTAGCGTTTGTTTCCCAATCCTAAATGGATTTGAATCACATGCAGTTTCTCGTCCTATGAGCAAGAGTTGTTTTCTGGTAAGAAGAGTCACTATTGCGCTCCCATTGCCATACACAGTACAAATAGCACTGGCGTCTGTACCCAGCATGTACAGTGTATTGGACTGAAGAGGATCTACTGTTCTTGTCAGGTTCCTAAGCAGAGTTGAACTAGATATGGCCCATGTGTGTAGGAAGCACAGTTCTTTTGCACTCAGCAAGCTCACTGTTCTGGCCCTATAGGAAACACAGTAGAGTAGAAGAGTGCTCTTTTCTCAAAAGCAGAGTGTGTTTATTGTAAGGCGAGCTAGCGCTTGTTTCCCAGTCCTAAATGGAGTTGAATCCCATGCAGTTTTTGGTCCTATGAGCAAGAGTTGTTTTCTGGTAAGAAGAGTGACTATTGCACTCCCTTTGCCATACATAGTGCAAATATCCTTCTCGTCTGTTCCCAGCAAGTACAGTGTATTGGACTGAAGAGGAGCTCCTGTTCTTGTCAGTTTCCTAAGCAGAGTTGAACTAGATATGGCCCGTGTGTGTAGGAAGCACAGTTCTTTTGTTCTCAGCAAGCTCACTGTTCGGACCCCATAGAAAACACAGTAGAGTAGAAGAGTGCTATTTTCTCAAAAGCAGAGTGTGTTTCTTGTAAGGCGAGCTAGCATTTGTTTGCCAGTCCTAAATGGAGATGAATCAAATGCAGTTTTTGGTCCTACGAGCAAGAGTTGTTTTCTCGTAAGAGGAGTCACTATTGCGCTCCCATTGCTATACATAGTACAAATAACACTCGCGTCTGTTCCCAGCAAATACAGTGTATTGGTCTGAAGAGGAGCTACTGTTCATGTCAGTTTCCTAAGCAAAGTTGAACTAGATAAGGCCCGTGTGTGTAGGAAGCACTGTTCTTTTGTTCTGAGCAAGCTCACTGTTCGAACCCCATAGGAAACACAGTAGAGAGAAGAGTGCTCTTTTCTCAAAAGCAGAGTGTGTTTCTTGTAAGGCGAGCTAGCGTTTGTTTCCCAGTCCTAAATGGAGTTGAAATACACATGCAGTTTTTGGTCCTACGAGCAAGAGTTGTTTTCTGGTAAGAAGAGTCACTATTGCGCTCCCTTTGGCATACATAGTGCAAATAGCCCTCTCGTCTGTTCCCAGCAAGTACAGTGTATTGGACTGAAGAGGAGCTACTGTTCTTGTCAGTTTCCTAAGCAGAGTTGAACTAGATATGGCCCGTGTGTAAGAAGCACAGTTCTTTTGTTCTCAGCAAGCTCACTGTTCGGACCCCATAGAAAACACAGTAAGAGTAGAAGAGTGCTCTTTTCTCAAAAGCAGAGTGTGTTTCTTGTAAGGCGAGCTAGCGTTTGTTTCCCAGTCCTAAATGGAGTTGAATCAAATGCAGTTTTTGGTCCTACAAGCAAGAGTTATTTTCTGGTTAGAAGAGTCACTATAGTGCTCCCTTTGACATACACAATGCAAATAGCCCTCGCGTCTGTTCCCAGCAAGTACAGTGTATTGGACTGAAGAGGAGCTACTGTTCTTGTCAGTTTCCTAAGCAGAATTGAACAAGATATGGCCCGTGTGTGTAGGAAGCACAGTTCTTTTGTTCTGAGCAAGCTCACTTTTCGAACAACATAGAAAACACAGTAGAGTAGAAGAGTGCATTTTTCTCAAAAGCAGAGTGTGTTTCTTGTAAGGTGAGCTAGCGTTTGTTTCCCAGTCCTAAATGGAGTTGAAATACTCATGCAGTTTCTGGTCCTAAGAGCAAGAGTTCTTTCCTAATAAGAAGAGTCGCTATTGCGCTCCCTTTGCCATACACAGTGCAAATAGCCCTCGCGTCTGTTCCCAGCAAGTACAGTGTAATGGACTGAAGAGGAGCTACTGTTCTTGTCAGTTTCCTAAGCAGAGTTGAACTAGATATGGCCCAGGTGTGTAGGAAGCACAGTTCATTTGTACTCAGCAAGCTCACTCTTCTGGCCCTATAGGAAACACAGTAGAGTATAAGAGTGCTCTTTCCTCAAAAGCAGAGTGTGTTTTTGTAAGGCGAGCTAGCGTTTGTTTCGCAGTCCTAAATGGAGTTGAATCATATTCAGTTTCCGTTCCCACGAGCAAGAGTTGTTTTCTGGTAAGGAAAGTCACTATTGCGCTCCCATTGCCATACACAGTGCAAATAGCACTTGCGTCTGTTCCCAGCAAGTACAGTGTATTGGACTGAAAAAGAGCTACTGTTCTCGTCAGTTTCCTAAGCAGAATTGAAATAGATATGGCCCGAGTGTGTAGGAAGCACAGTTCTTTTGTTCTGAGGAAGCTCACTGTTTGGAGCCCATAGGAAACACAGTAGAGTAGAAGAGTGCTCTTTTCTCAAAAGCAGAGTGTGCTTCTTGTAAGGCGAGCTAACATATGTTTCCCAGTTCTAAATGGAGTTGAAATACACATGCAGTTTCTGGTCCTACCAGCAAGAGTTGTTTTCTGGTTAGAAGAGTCACTATTGCTCTCCCTTTGCCATACACAATGCAAATAGCCCTCGCGTCTGTTCCCAGCAAGTACAGTGTATTGGACTGAAGAGGAGCTACTGTTCTTGTCAGTTTCCTAAGCAGAGTTGAACTAGATATGGCCCATGTGTGTAGGAAGCACATTTCTTTTGTTCTCAGCAAGCTCACTGTTCGGACCCCATAGGAAACACATTAGAGTAGAAGAGTGCTCTTTTCTCAAAAGCAGAGTGTGTTTCTTGTAAGGCGACCTAGCATTTGTTTCCCAGTCTTAAATGGAGTTGAATCACATGCAGTTTCTGTTCCTACAAGCAAGGAATGTTTTCTGGTAAGAAGAGTCACTATTGTGCTCCCATGGCCATACACAGTGCAAATAGCACTGGCGTCTGTACCCAGCATGTACAGCGTATTGGACTGAAGAGGATCTACTGTTCTTTTCAGTTTCCTAAGCAGAGTTGAACTAGATATGGCCCGTGTGTGTAGGAAGCACAGTTCTTTTGTTCTGAGCAAGCTCACTGTTCGGACCCCATAGGAAAAACAGTAGAGTAGAAGAGTGCTCTTTTCTCAAAAGCAGAGTGTGTTTCTTGTAAGGCGAGCTAGCGTTTGTTTCCCAATCCTAAATGGAGTTGAATCACATGCAGTTTCTGGTCCTACGAGCAAGAGTTGTTTTCTGGTAAGAAGAGTCACTATTGTGCTCCCATTGCCATACACAGTGCAAATAGCACTGGCGTCTGTACCCAGCATGTACAGTGTATTGGACTGAAGAGGATCTACTGTTCTTGTCAGTTTCCTAAGCAGAGTTGAACTAGATATGGCGCGTGTGTAAGAAGCACAGTTCTTTTGTTCTCAGCAAGCTCAATGTTCGGACCCCATAGAAAACACAGTAAGAGTAGAAGAGTGCTCTTTTCTCAAAAGCAGAGTGTGTTTCTTGTAAGGCAAGCTAGCGTTTGTTTCCCAGTCCTAAATGGAGTTGAATCAAATGCAGTTTTTGGTCCTACAAGCAAGAGTTGTTTTCTGGTTAGAAGAGTCACTATAGTGCTCCCTTTGACATACACAATGCAAATAGCCCTCGCGTCTGTTCCCAGCAAGTACAGTGTATTGGACTGAAGAGGAGCTACTGTTCTTGTCAGTTTCCTAAGCAGAATTGAACTAGATATGGCCCGTGTGTGTAGGAAGCACAGTTCTTTTGTTCTGAGCAAGCTCACTGTTCTAGCCCTATAGGAAACACAGTAGAGTAGAATAGTGCTCTTTTCTCAAAAGCAGAGTGTGTTTCTTGTAAGGCGAGCTAGCGTTTGTTTCCCAGTCCTAAATGGAGTTGAATCACATGCAGTTTCTGGTCCTACGAGCAAGAGTTTTTTCTGTTAATAAGAGTCACTATTGCGCTCCCATTGTCATACACAGGGCAAATAGCACTGGCCTCTGTTCTCAGTATGTACAGTGTATTGGACTGAAGAGGATCTACTGTTCTTGTCAGGTTCCTAAGCAGAGTTGAAATAGATATGGCCCATGTGTGTAGGAAGCACAGTTCTTTTGCACTCAGCAAGCTCACTGTTCTGGCCCTATACGAAACACAGTAGAGTAGAAGAGTGCTCTTTTCTTAAAAGCAGAGTGTGTTTCTTGTAAGGCGAGCAAGCGTTTGTTTCCCAGTCCTAAATGGAGTTGAATCACATGCAGTTTTTGGTCCTACGAGCAAGTGTTGTTTTCTGGTAAGAAGAGTCACTATTGCGCTCCCATTGCCATACATAGTACAAATAACACTCGCATCTGTTTCCAGCAAGTACAGTGTATTGGTCTGAAGAGGAGCTACTGTTCATGTCAGTTTCCTAACCAAAGTTGAACTAGATAAGGCCTGTGTGTGTAGGAAGCACAGTTCTTTTGTTCTGAGCAAGCTCACTGTTGGACCCCATAGGAAACACAGTAGAGTAGAAGAGTGCTCTTTTCTCAAAAGCAGCGTGTGTTTCTTGTAAGGCGAGCTAGCGTTTGTTTCCCAATCCTAAATGGAGTTGAATAACATGCAGTTTCTCGTCCTATGAGCAAGAGTTGTTTTCTGGTAAGAAGAGTCACTATTGCGCTCCCATTGCCATACACAGTACAAATAGCACTGGCGTCTGTACCCAGCATGTACAGTGTATTGGACTGAAGAGGATCTACTGTTCTTGTCAGGTTCCTAAGCAGAGTTGAACTAGATATGGCCCATGTGTGTAGGAAGCACAGTTCTTTTGCACTCAGCAAGCTCACTGTTCTGGCCCTATAGGAAACACAGTAGAGTAGAAGAGTGCTCTTTTCTCAAAAGCAGAGTGTGTTTCTTGTAAGGCGAGCTAGCGCTTGTTTCCCAGTCCTAAATGGAGTTGAATCCCATGCAGTTTTTGGTCCTATGAGCAAGAGTTGTTTTCTGGTAAGAAGAGTGACTATTGCACTCCCTTTGCCATACATAGTGCAAATATCCTTCTCGTCTGTTCCCAGCAAGTACAGTGTATTGGACTGAAGAGGAGCTGCTGTTCTTGTCAGTTTCCTAAGCAGAGTTGAACTAGATATGGCCCGTGTGTGTAGGAAGCACAGTTCTTTTGTTCTCAGCAAGCTCACTGTTCGGACCCCATAGAAAACACAGTAGAGTAGAAGAGTGCTCTTTTCTCAAAAGCAGAGTGTGTTTCTTGTAAGGCGAGCTAGCATTTGTTTGCCAGTCCTAAATGGAGATGAATCAAATGCAGTTTTTGGTCCTACGAGCAAGAGTTGTTTTCTCGTAAGAGGAGTCACTATTGCGCTCCCATTGCTATACATAGTACAAATAACACTCGCGTCTGTTTCCAGCAAATACAGTGTATTGGTCTGAAGAGGAGCTACTGTTCATGTCAGTTTCCTAAGCAAAGTTGAACTAGATAAGGCCCGTGTGTGTAGGAAGCACAGTCCTTTTGTTCTGAGCAAGCTCACTGTTCGAACCCCATAGGAAACACAGTAGAGAGAAGAGTGCTCTTTTCTCAAAAGCAGAGTGTGTTTCTTGTAAGGCGAGCTACCGTTTGTTTCCCAGTCCTAAATGGAGTTGAATCAAATGCAGTTTTTGGTCCTACGAGCAAGAGTTGTTTTCTGGTAATAAGAGTCACTATTGCGCTCCCATTGTCATACACAGGGCAAATAGCACTGGCCTCTGTTCTCAGTATGTACAGTGCATTGGACTGAAGAGGATCTACTGTTCTTGTCAGGTTCCTAAGCAGAGTTGAACTAGATATGGCCCATGTGTGTAGGAAGCACAGTTCTTTTGTACTCAGCAAGCTCACTCTTCTGGCCCTATACGAAACACAGTAGAGTAGAAGAGTGCTCTTTTCTTAAAAGCAGAGTGTGTTTCTTGTAAGGCGAGCTAGCGTTTGTTTCCCAGTCCTAAATGGAGTTGAATCACATGCAGTTTTTGGTCCTACGAGCAAGTGTTGTTTTCTGGTAAGAAGAGTCACTATTGCGCTCCCATTGCCATACATAGTACAAATAACACTCGCATCTGTTTCCAGCAAGTACAGTGTATTGGTCTGAAGAGGAGCTACTGTTCATGTCAGTTTCTTACCAAAGTTGAACTAGATAAGGCCCGTGTGTGTAGGAAGCACAGTTCTTTTGTTCTGAGCAAGCTCACTGTTGGACCCCATAGGAAACACAGTAGAGTAGAAGAGTGCTCTTTTCTCAAAAGCAGAGTGTGTTTCTTGTAAGGCGAGCTAGCGTTTGTTTCCCTATCCAAAATGTATTTGAATCACATGCAGTTTCTCGTCCTATGAGCAAGAGTTGTTTTCTGGTAAGAAGAGTCACTATTGTGCTCCCATTGCCATACACAGTACAAATAGCACTGGCGTCTGTACCCAGCATGTACAGTGTATTGGACTGAAGAGGAGCTACTGTTCTTGTCAGGTTCCTAAGCAGAGTTAAACTAGATATGGCCCATGTGTGTAGGAAGCACAGTTCTTTTGCACTCAGCAAGCTCACTGTTCTGGCCCTATAGGAAACACAGTAGAGTAGAAGAGTGCTCTTTTCTCAAAAGCAGAGTGTGTTTCTTGTAAGGCGAGCTAGCGCTTGTTTCCCAGTCCTAAATGGAGTTGAATCCCATGCAGTTTCCGTTCCTACGAGCAAGAGTTGTTTTCTGGTACGAAGAGTCACTATTGCGCTCCCATTGCCATACTCAGTGCAAATAGCACTGTCATCTGTACCCAGCAAGTACAGTGTATTGGACTGAAGAAGATCTACTGTTCTTGTCAGTTTCCTAAGTAGAATTGAACTAGATATGGCCCGTGTGTGTAGGAAGCACAGTTCTTTTGTTCTGAGCAAGCTCACTGTTTGGACCCCATAGGAAACACAGTAGAGTAGAAGAGTGCTCTTTTCTCAAAAGCAGAGTGTGTTTCTTGTAAGGCGAGCTAGCGTTTGTTTCCCAATCCTAAATGGAGTTGAATCACATGCAGTTTCTGGTTCTACGAGCAAGAGTTGTTTTCTGGTAAGAAGAGTCACTATTGCGCTCCCATTGCCATACACAGTACAAATAGCACTGGCGTCTGTACCCAGCATGTACAGTGTATTGGACTGAAGAGGATCTACTGTTCTTGTCAGTTTCCTAAGCAGAATTGAACTAGATATGGCCCGTGTGTGTAGGAAGCACAGTTCTTTTGTTCTGAGCAAGCTCACTGTTCTAGCCCTATAGGAAACACAGTAGAGTAGAATAGTGCTCTTTTCTCAAAAGCAGAGTGTGTTTCTTGTAAGGCGAGCTAGCGTTTGTTTCCCAGTCCTAAATGGAGTTGAATCACATGCAGTTTCTGGTCCTACGAGCAAGAGTTTTTTCTGTTAATAAGAGTCACTATTGCGCTCCCATTGTCATACACAGGGCAAATAGCACTGGCCTCTGTTCTCAGTATGTACAGTGTATTGGACTGAAGAGGATCTACTGTTCTTGTCAGGTTCCTAAGCAGAGTTGAACTAGATATGGCCCATGTGTGTAGGAAGCACAGTTCTTTTGTACTCAGCAAGCTCACTGTTTGGACCCCATAGGAAACACAGTAGAGTAGAAGAGTGCTCTTTTCTCAAAAGCAGAGTGTGTTTCTTGTAAGGCGAGCTAGCGTTTGTTTCCCAATCCTAAATGGAGTTGAATCACATGCAGTTTCTGGTCCTATGAGCAAGAGTTGTTTTCTGGTAAGAAGAGTCACTATTGCGCTCCCATTGCCATACACAGTGCAAATAGCACTGGCGTCTGTACCCAGCATGTACAGTGTATTGGACTGAAGAGGATCTACTGTTCTTGTCAGTTTCCTAAGCAGAATTGAACTAGATATGGCCCGTGTGTGTAGGAAGCACAGTTCTTTTGTTCTGAGCAAGCTCACTGTTCTAGCCCTATAGGAAACACAGTAGAGTAGAATAGTGCTCTTTTCTCAAAAGCAGAGTGTGTTTCTTGTAAGGCGAGCTAGTGTTTGTTTCCCAGTCCTAATGGAGTTGAATCACATGCAGTTTCCATTCCTACGAGCAAGAGTTGTTTTCTGGTAAGGAAAGTCACTATTGTGCTCCCATTGCCATACACAGTGCAAATAGCACTCGTGTCTGTTCCCAGCAAGTACAGTGTATTGGACTGAAGAGGAGGTACTGTTCTTGTCAGTTTCCTAAACAGAATTGAACTAGATATGGCCCGTGTGTGTAGGAAGCACAGTTCTTTTGTTCTGAGCAAGCTCACTGTTCGGACCCCATAAGAAAAACAGTAGAGTAGAAGAGTGCTCTTTTTTCAAAAGCAGAGTGTGTTTCTTGTAAGGCAAGCTAGCGTTTGTTTCCCAGTCCTAAATGGAGTTGAATCACATGCAGTTTCTGTTCCTACGAGCAAGGGTTGTTTTCTGGTAAGAAGAGTCACTTTTGTGCTCCCTTTGCCATACACAGTGCAAATAGCACTGGCGTCTGTACCCAGCATGTACAGCGTATTGGACTGTAGAGGATCTACTGTTCTTTTCAGTTTCCTAATCAGAGTTGAACTAGATATGGCCCGTGTGTGTAGGAAGCACAGTTCTTTTGTTCTGAGCAAGCTCACTGTTCGGACCCCAAAAGAAACACAGTAGAGTAGAAGAGTGCTCTTTTCTTAAAAGCAGAGTGTGTTTCTTGTAAGGCGAGCTAGCGTTTGTTTCCCAGTCCTAAATGGAGTTGAATCACATGCAGTTTTTGGTCTTAGGAGCAAGTGTTGTTTTCTGGTAAGAAGAGTCACTATTGTGCTCCCATTGCCATACATAGTACAAATAACACTCGCATCTGTTTCCAGCAAGTACAGTGTATTGGTCTGAAGAGGAGCTACTGTTCATGTCAGTTTCCTAACCAAAGTTGAACTAGATAAGGCCCGTGTGTGTAGGAAGCACAGTTCTTTTGTTCTGAGCAAGCTCACTGTTGGACCCCATAGGAAACACAGTAGAGTAGAAGAGTGCTCTTTTCTCAAAAGCAGAGTGTGTTTCTTGTAAGGCGAGCTAGCGTTTGTTTCCCAATCCTAAATGGATTTGAATCACATGCAGTTTCTCGTCCTATGAGCAAGAGTTGTTTTCTGGTAAGAAGAGTCACTATTGCGCTCCCATTGCCATACACAGTACAAATAGCACTGGCGTCTGTACCCAGCATGTACAGTGTATTGGACTGAAGAGGATCTACTGTTCTTGTCAGGTTCCTAAGCAGAGTTGAACTAGATATGGCCCATGTGTGTAGGAAGCACAGTTCTTTTGCACTCAGCAAGCTCACTGTTCTGGCCCTATAGGAAACACAGTAGAGTAGAAGAGTGCTCTTTTCTCAAAAGCAGAGTGTGTTTCTTGTAAGGCGAGCTAGCGCTTGTTTCCCAGTCCTAAATGGAGTTGAATCCCATGCAGTTTTTGGTCCTATGAGCAAGAGTTGTTTTCTGGTAAGAAGAGTGACTATTGCACTCCCTTTGCCATACATAGTGCAAATATCCTTCTCGTCTGTTCCCAGCAAGTACAGTGTATTGGACTGAAGAGGAGCTGCTGTTCTTGTCAGTTTCCTAAGCAGAGTTGAACTAGATATGGCCCGTGTGTGTAGGAAGCACAGTTCTTTTGTTCTCAGCAAGCTCACTATTCGGACCCCATAGAAAACACAGTAGAGTAGAAGAGTGCTATTTTCTCAAAAGCAGAGTGTGTTTCTTGTAAGGCGAGCTAGCATTTGTTTGCCAGTCCTAAATGGAGATGAATCAAATGCAGTTTTTGGTCCTACGAGCAAGAGTTGTTTTCTCGTAAGAGGAGTCACTATTGCGCTCCCATTGCTATACATAGTACAAATAACACTCGCGTCTGTTCCCAGCAAATACAGTGTATTGGTCTGAAGAGGAGCTACTGTTCATGTCAGTTTCCTAAGCAAAGTTGAACTAGATAAGGCCCGTGTGTGTAGGAAGCACTGTTCTTTTGTTCTGAGCAAGCTCACTGTTCGAACCCCATAGGAAACACAGTAGAGAGAAGAGTGCTCTTTTCTCAAAAGCAGAGTGTGTTTCTTGTAAGGCGAGCTACCGTTTGTTTCCCAGTCCTAAATGGAGTTGAATCAAATGCAGTTTTTGGTCCTACGAGCAAGAGTTGTTTTCTGGTAAGAAGAGACACTATTGCGCTCCCATTGCCATACACAGTGCAAATAGCACTGGCGTCTGTACCCAGCATGTACAGTGTATTGGACTGAAGAGGATGTACTGTTCTTGTCAGTTTCCTAAGCAGAATTGAACTAGATATGGCCCGTGTGTGTAGGAAGCACAGTTCTTTTGTTCTGAGCAAGCTCACTGTTCGGACCCCATAGGAAACACAGTAGAGTAGAAGAGTGCTCTTTTCTCAAAAGCAGAGTGTGTTTCTTGTAAGGCGAGCTAGCGTTTGTTTCCCAGTCCTAAATGGAGTTGAAATACACATGCAGTTTTTGGTCCTACGAGCAAGAGTTGTTTTCTGGTAAGAAGAGTCACTATTGCGCTCCCTTTGGCATACATAGTGCAAATAGCCCTCTCGTCTGTTCCCAGCAAGTACAGTGTATTGGACTGAAGAGGAGCTACTGTTCTTGTCAGTTTCCTAAGCAGAGTTGAACTAGATATGGCCCGTGTGTAAGAAGCACAGTTCTTTTGTTCTCAGCAAGCTCACTGTTCGGACCCCATAGAAAACACAGTAAGAGTAGAAGAGTGCTCTTTTCTCAAAAGCAGAGTGTGTTTCTTGTAAGGCGAGCTAGCGTTTGTTTCCCAGTCCTAAATGGAGTTGAATCAAATGCAGTTTTTGGTCCTACAAGCAAGAGTTATTTTCTGGTTAGAAGAGTCACTATAGTGCTCCCTTTGACATACACAATGCAAATAGCCCTCGCGTCTGTTCCCAGCAAGTACAGTGTATTGGACTGAAGAGGAGCTACTGTTCTTGTCAGTTTCCTAAGCAGAATTGAACAAGATATGGCCCGTGTGTGTAGGAAGCACAGTTCTTTTGTTCTGAGCAAGCTCACTTTTCGAACAACATAGAAAACACAGTAGAGTAGAAGAGTGCATTTTTCTCAAAAGCAGAGTGTGTTTCTTGTAAGGTGAGCTAGCGTTTGTTTCCCAGTCCTAAATGGAGTTGAAATACTCATGCAGTTTCTGGTCCTAAGAGCAAGAGTTCTTTCCTAATAAGAAGAGTCGCTATTGCGCTCCCTTTGCCATACACAGTGCAAATAGCCCTCGCGTCTGTTCCCAGCAAGTACAGTGTAATGGACTGAAGAGGAGCTACTGTTCTTGTCAGTTTCCTAAGCAGAGTTGAACTAGATATGGCCCAGGTGTGTAGGAAGCACAGTTCATTTGTACTCAGCAAGCTCACTCTTCTGGCCCTATAGGAAACACAGTAGAGTATAAGAGTGCTCTTTCCTCAAAAGCAGAGTGTGTTTTTGTAAGGCGAGCTAGCGTTTGTTTCGCAGTCCTAAATGGAGTTGAATCATATTCAGTTTCCGTTCCCACGAGCAAGAGTTGTTTTCTGGTAAGGAAAGTCACTATTGCGCTCCCATTGCCATACACAGTGCAAATAGCACTCGCGTCTGTTCCCAGCAAGTACAGTGTATTGGACTGAAAAAGAGCTACTGTTCTCGTCAGTTTCCTAAGCAGAATTGAACTAGATATGGCCCGAGTGTGTAGGAAGCACAGTTCTTTTGTTCTGAGGAAGCTCACTGTTTGGAGCCCATAGGAAACACAGTAGAGTAGAAGAGTGCTCTTTTCTCAAAAGCAGAGTGTGCTTCTTGTAAGGCGAGCTAACATATGTTTCCCAGTCCTAAATGGAGTTGAAATACACATGCAGTTTCTGGTCCTACCAGCAAGAGTTGTTTTCTGGTTAGAAGAGTCACTATTGCTCTCCCTTTGCCATACACAATGCAAATAGCCCTCGCGTCTGTTCCCAGCAAGTACAGTGTATTGGACTGAAGAGGAGCTACTGTTCTTGTCAGTTTCCTAAGCAGAGTTGAACTAGATATGGCCCATGTGTGTAGGAAGCACATTTCTTTTGTTCTCAGCAAGCTCACTGTTCGGACCCCATAGGAAACACATTAGAGTAGAAGAGTGCTCTTTTCTCAAAAGCAGAGTGTGTTTCTTGTAAGGCGACCTAGCATTTGTTTCCCAGTCTTAAATGGAGTTGAATCACATGCAGTTTCTGTTCCTACAAGCAAGGAATGTTTTCTGGTAAGAAGAGTCACTATTGTGCTCCCATTGCGATACACAGTGCAAATAGCACTGGCGTCTGTACCCAGCATGTACAGCGTATTGGACTGAAGAGGATCTACTGTTCTTTTCAGTTTCCTAAGCAGAGTTGAACTAGATATGGCCCGTGTGTGTAGGAAGCACAGTTCTTTTGTTCTGAGCAAGCTCACTGTTCGGACCCCATAGGAAAAACAGTAGAGTAGAAGAGTGCTCTTTTCTCAAAAGCAGAGTGTGTTTCTTGTAAGGCGAGCTAGCGTTTGTTTCCCAATCCTAAATGGAGTTGAATCACATGCAGTTTCTGGTCCTACGAGCAAGAGTTGTTTTCTGGTAAGAAGAGTCACTATTGCGCTCCCATTGCCATACACAGTGCAAATAGCACTGGCGTCTGTACCCAGCATGTACAGTGTATTGGACTGAAGAGGATCTACTGTTCTTGTCAGTTTCCTAAGCAGAGTTGAACTAGATATGGCGCGTGTGTAAGAAGCACAGTTCTTTTGTTCTCAGCAAGCTCAATGTTCGGACCCCATAGAAAACACTGTAAGAGTAGAAGAGTGCTCTTTTCTCAAAAGCAGAGTGTGTTTCTTGTAAGGCAAGCTAGCGTTTGTTTCCCAGTCCTAAATGGAGTTGAATCAAATGCAGTTTTTGGTCCTACAAGCAAGAGTTGTTTTCTGGTTAGAAGAGTCACTATAGTGCTCCCTTTGACATACACAATGCAAATAGCCCTCGCGTCTGTTCCCAGCAAGTACAGTGTATTGGACTGAAGAGGAGCTACTGTTCTTGTCAGTTTCCTAAGCAGAATTGAACTAGATATGGCCCGTGTGTGTAGGAAGCACAGTTCTTTTGTTCTGAGCAAGCTCACTGTTCTAGCCCTATAGGAAACACAGTAGAGTAGAATAGTGCTCTTTTCTCAAAAGCAGAGTGTGTTTCTTGTAAGGCGAGCTAGCGTTTGTTTCCCAGTCCTAAATGGAGTTGAATCACATGCAGTTTCTGGTCCTACGAGCAAGAGTTTTTTCTGTTAATAAGAGTCACTATTGCGCTCCCATTGTCATACACAGGGCAAATAGCACTGGCCTCTGTTCTCAGTATGTACAGTGTATTGGACTGAAGAGGATCTACTGTTCTTGTCAGGTTCCTAAGCAGAGTTGAAATAGATATGGCCCATGTGTGTAGGAAGCACAGTTCTTTTGCACTCAGCAAGCTCACTGTTCTGGCCCTATACGAAACACAGTAGAGTAGAAGAGTGCTCTTTTCTTAAAAGCAGAGTGTGTTTCTTGTAAGGCGAGCAAGCGTTTGTTTCCCAGTCCTAAATGGAGTTGAATCACATGCAGTTTTTGGTCCTACGAGCAAGTGTTGTTTTCTGGTAAGAAGAGTCACTATTGCGCTCCCATTGCCATACATAGTACAAATAACACTCGCATCTGTTTCCAGCAAGTACAGTGTATTGGTCTGAAGAGGAGCTACTGTTCATGTCAGTTTCCTAACCAAAGTTGAACTAGATAAGGCCTGTGTGTGTAGGAAGCACAGTTCTTTTGTTCTGAGCAAGCTCACTGTTGGACCCCATAGGAAACACAGTAGAGTAGAAGAGTGCTCTTTTCTCAAAAGCAGAGTGTGTTTCTTGTAAGGCGAGCTAGCGTTTGTTTCCCTATCCTAAATGGATTTGAATCACATGCAGTTTCTCGTCCTATGAGCAAGAGTTGTTTTCTGGTAAGAAGAGTCACTATTGTGCTCCCATTGCCATACACAGTACAAATAGCACTGGCGTCTGTACCCAGCATGTACAGTGTATTGGACTGAAGAGGAGCTACTGTTCTTGTCAGGTTCCTAAGCAGAGTTAAACTAGATATGGCCCATGTGTGTAGGAAGCACAGTTCTTTTGCACTCAGCAAGCTCACTGTTCTGGCCCTATAGGAAACACAGTAGAGTAGAAGAGTGCTCTTTTCTCAAAAGCAGAGTGTGTTTCTTGTAAGGCGAGCTAGCGCTTGTTTCCCAGTCCTAAATGGAGTTGAATCCCATGCAGTTTCCGTTCCTACGAGCAAGAGTTGTTTTCTGGTACGAAGAGTCACTATTGCGCTCCCATTGCCATACTCAGTGCAAATAGCACTGTCATCTGTACCTAGCAAGTACAGTGTATTGGACTGAAGAAGATCTACTGTTCTTGTCAGTTTCCTAAGTAGAATTGAACTAGATATGGCCCGTGTGTGTAGGAAGCACAGTTCTTTTGTTCTGAGCAAGCTCACTGTTTGGACCCCATAGGAAACACAGTAGAGTAGAAGAGTGCTCTTTTCTCAAAAGCAGAGTGTGTTTCTTGTAAGGCGAGCTAGCGTTTGTTTCCCAATCCTAAATGGAGTTGAATCACATGCAGTTTCTTGTCCTACGAGCAAGAGTTGTTTTCTGGTAAGAAGAGTCACTATTGCGCTCCCATTGCCATACACAGTGCAAATAGCACTGGCGTCTCTACCCAGCATGTACAGTGTATTGGACTGAAGAGGATATACTGTTCTTGTCAGTTTCCTAAGCAGAATTGAACTAGATATGGCCCGTGTGTGTAGGAAGCACAGTTCTTTTGTTCTGAGCAAGCTCACTGTTCTAGCCCTATAGGAAACACAGTAGAGTAGAATAGTGCTCTTTTCTCAAAAGCAGAGTGTGTTTCTTGTAAGGCGAGCTAGCGTTTGTTTCCCAGTCCTAAATGGAGTTGAATCACATGCAGTTTCTGGTCCTACGAGCAAGAGTTTTTTCTGTTAATAAGAGTCACTATTGCGCTCCCTTTGTCATAAACAGGGCAAATAGCACTGGCCTCTGTTCTCAGTATGTACAGTGTATTGGAATGAAGAGGATCTACTGTTCTTGTCAGGTTCCTAAGCAGAGTTGAACTAGATATGGCCCATGTGTGTAGGAAGCACAGTTCTTTTGTACTCAGCAAGCTCACTGTTCTGGCCCTATACGAAACACAGTAGAGTAGAAGAGTGCTCTTTCCTCAAAAGCAGAGTGTGTTTCTTGTAAGGCGAGCTAGTGTTTGTTTCCCAGTCCTAAATGGAGTTGAATCACATGCAGTTTCCATTCCTACGAGCAAGAGTTGTTTTCTGGTAAGGAAAGTCACTATTGTGCTCCCATTGCCATACACAGTGCAAATAGCACTCGTGTCTGTTCCCAGCAAGTACAGTGTATTGGACTGAAGAGGAGGTACTGTTCTTGTCAGTTTCCTAAACAGAATTGAACTAGATATGGCCCGTGTGTGTAGGAAGCACAGTTCTTTTGTTCTGAGCAAGCTCACTGTTCGGACCCCATAAGAAAAACAGTAGAGTAGAAGAGTGCTCTTTTTTCAAAAGCAGAGTGTGTTTCTTGTAAGGCAAGCTAGCGTTTGTTTCCCAGTCCTAAATGGAGTTGAATCACATGCAGTTTCTGTTCCTACGAGCAAGGGTTGTTTTCTGGTAAGAAGAGTCACTTTTGTGCTCCCTTTGCCATACACAGTGCAAATAGCACTGGCGTCTGTACCCAGCATGTACAGCGTATTGGACTGTAGAGGATCTACTGTTCTTTTCAGTTTCCTAATCAGAGTTGAACTAGATATGGCCCGTGTGTGTAGGAAGCACAGTTCTTTTGTTCTGAGCAAGCTCACTGTTCGGACCCCAAAAGAAACACAGTAGAGTAGAAGAGTGCTCTTTTCTTAAAAGCAGAGTGTGTTTCTTGTAAGGCGAGCTAGCGTTTGTTTCCCAGTCCTAAATGGAGTTGAATCACATGCAGTTTTTGGTCCTAGGAGCAAGTGTTGTTTTCTGGTAAGAAGAGTCACTATTGCGCTCCCATTGCCATACATAGTACAAATAACACTCGCATCTGTTTCCAGCAAGTACAGTGTATTGGTCTGAAGAGGAGCTACTGTTCATGTCAGTTTCCTAACCAAAGTTGAACTAGATAAGGCCCGTGTGTGTAGGAAGCACAGTTCTTTTGTTCTGAGCAAGCTCACTGTTGGACCCCATAGGAAACACAGTAGAGTAGAAGAGTGCTCTTTTCTCAAAAGCAGAGTGTGTTTCTTGTAAGGCGAGCTAGCGTTTGTTTCCCAATCCTAAATGGATTTGAATCACATGCAGTTTCTCGTCCTATGAGCAAGAGTTGTTTTCTGGTAAGAAGAGTCACTATTGCGCTCCCATTGCCATACACAGTACAAATAGCACTGGCGTCTGTACCCAGCATGTACAGTGTATTGGACTGAAGAGGATCTACTGTTCTTGTCAGGTTCCTAAGCAGAGTTGAACTAGATATGGCCCATGTGTGTAGGAAGCACAGTTCTTTTGCACTCAGCAAGCTCACTGTTCTGGCCCTATAGGAAACACAGTAGAGTAGAAGAGTGCTCTTTTCTCAAAAGCAGAGTGTGTTTCTTGTAAGGCGAGCTAGCGCTTGTTTCCCAGTCCTAAATGGAGTTGAATCCCATGCAGTTTTTGGTCCTATGAGCAAGAGTTGTTTTCTGGTAAGAAGAGTGACTATTGCACTCCCTTTGCCATACATAGTGCAAATATCCTTCTCGTCTGTTCCCAGCAAGTACAGTGTATTGGACTGAAGAGGAGCTGCTGTTCTTGTCAGTTTCCTAAGCAGAGTTGAACTAGATATGGCCCGTGTGTGTAGGAAGCACAGTTCTTTTGTTCTCAGCAAGCTCACTGTTCGGACCCCATAGAAAACACAGTAGAGTAGAAGAGTGCTATTTTCTCAAAAGCAGAGTGTGTTTCTTGTAAGGCGAGCTAGCATTTGTTTGCCAGTCCTAAATGGAGATGAATCAAATGCAGTTTTTGGTCCTACGAGCAAGAGTTGTTTTCTCGTAAGAAGAGTCACTATTGCGCTCCCATTGCTATACATAGTACAAATAACACTCGCGTCTGTTTCCAGCAAATACAGTGTATTGGTCTGAAGAGGAGCTACTGTTCATGTCAGTTTCCTAAGCAAAGTTGAACTAGATAAGGCCCGTGTGTAGGAAGCACTGTTCTTTTGTTCTGAGCAAGCTCACTGTTCGAACCCCATAGGAAACACAGTAGAGAGAAGAGTGCTCTTTTCTCAAAAGCAGAGTGTGTTTCTTGTAAGGCGAGCTACCGTTTGTTTCCCAGTCCTAAATGGAGTTGAATCAAATGCAGTTTTTGGTCCTACGAGCAAGAGTTGTTTTCTGGTAAGAAGAGTCACTATTGCGCTCCCATTGCCATACACAGTGCAAATAGCACTGGCGTCTGTACCCAGCATGTACAGTGTATTGGACTGAAGAGGATCTACTGTTCTTGTCAGTTTCCTAAGCAGAATTGAACTAGATATGGCCCGTGTGTGTAGGAAGCACAGTTCTTTTGTTCTGAGCAAGCTCACTGTTCTACCCTATAGGAAACACAGTAGAGTAGAATAGTGCTCTTTTCTCAAAAGCAGAGTGTGTTTCTTGTAAGGCGAGCCAGCGTTTGTTTCCCAGTTTAAAAATGGAGTTGAATCACATGCAGTTTCTGGTCCTATGAGCAAGAGTTTTTTCTGGTAATAAGAGTCACTATTGCGCTCCCATTGTCATACACAGGGCAAATAGCACTGGAATCTGTTCTCAGCATGTACAGTGTATTGGACTGAAGAGGATCTGCTGTTCTTGTCAGTTTCCTAATCAGAGTTGAACTAGATATGGCCCATGTGTGTAGGAAGCACAGTTCTTTTGTTCTGAGCAAGCTCACTGTTCGGACCCCATAGGAAACACAGTAGAGTAGAAGAGTGCTCTTTTCTCAAAAGCAGAGTGTGTTTCTTGTAAGGCGAGCTAGAGTTTGTTTCCCAGTCCTAAATGGAGTTGAAATACACATGCAGTTTTTGGTCCTACGAGCAAGAGTTGTTTTCTGGTAAGAAGAGTCACTATTGCGCTCCCTTTGCCATACATAGTGCAAATAGCCCTCTCGTCTGTTCCCAGCAAGTACAGTGTATTGGACTGAAGAGGAGCTACTGTTCTTGTCAGTTTCCTAAGCAGAGTTGAACTAGATATGGCGCGTGTGTAAGAAGCACAGTTCTTTTGTTCTCAGCAAGCTCAATGTTCGGACCCCATAGAAAACACAGTAAGAGTAGAAGAGTGCTCTTTTCTCAAAAGCAGAGTGTGTTTCTTGTAAGGCAAGCTAGCGTTTGTTTCCCAGTCCTAAATGGAGTTGAATCAAATGCAGTTTTTGGTCCTACAAGCAAGAGTTGTTTTCTGGTTAGAAGAGTCACTATAGTGCTCCCTTTGACATACACAATGCAAATAGCCCTCGCGTCTGTTCCCAGCAAGTACAGTGTATTGGACTGAAGAGGAGCTACTGTTCTTGTCAGTTTCCTAAGCAGAATTGAACTAGATATGGCCCGTGTGTGTAGGAAGCACAGTTCTTTTGTTCTGAGCAAGCTCACTGTTCTAGCCCTATGGGAAACACAGTAGAGTAGAATAGTGCTCTTTTCTCAAAAGCAGAGTGTGTTTCTTGTAAGGCGAGCTAGCGTTTGTTTCCCATTCCTAAATGGAGTTGAATCACATGCAGTTTCTGGTCCTATGAGCAAGAGTTTTTTCTGTTAATAAGAGTCACTATTGCGCTCCCATTGTCATACACAGGGCAAATAGCACTGGCCTCTGTTCTCAGTATGTACAGTGTATTGGACTGAAGAGGATCTACTGTTCTTGTCAGGTTCCTAAGCAGAGTTGAACTAGATATGGCCCATGTGTGTAGGAAGCACAGTTCTTTTGTACTCAGCAAGCTCACTGTTCTGGCCCTATACGAAACACAGTAGAGTAGAAGAGTGCTCTTTTCTTAAAAGCAGAGTGTGTTTCTTGTAAGGCGAGCTAGCGTTTGTTTCCCAGTCCTAAATGGAGTTGAATCACATGCAGTTTTTGGTCCTACGAGCAAGTGTTGTTTTCTGGTAAGAAGAGTCACTACTGCGCTCCCATTGCCATACATAGTACAAATAACACTCTCATCTGTTTCCAGCAAGTACAGTGTATTGGTCTGAAAAGGAGCTACTGTTCATGTCAGTTTCCTAACCAAAGTTGAACTAGATAAGGCCCGTGTGTGTAGGAAGCACAGTTCTTTTGTTCTGAGCAAGCTCACTGTTGGACCCCATAGGAAAAACAGTAGAGTAGAAGAGTGCTCTTTTCTCAAAAGCAGAGTGTGTTTCTTGTAAGGCGAGCTAGCGTTTGTTTCCCAATCCTAAATGGATTTGAATCACATGCAGTTTCTCGTCCTATGAGCAAGAGTTGTTTTCTGGTAAGAAGAGTCACTATTGTGCTCCCATTGCCATACACAGTACAAATAGCACTGGCGTCTGTACCCAGCATGTACAGTGTATTGGACTGAAGAGGAGCTACTGTTCTTGTCAGGTTCCTAAGCAGAGTTAAACTAGATATGGCCCATGTGTGTAGGAAGCACAGTTCTTTTGCACTCAGCAAGCTCACTGTTCTGGCCCTATAGAAAACACAGTAGAGTAGAAGAGTGCTCTTTTCTCAAAAGCAGAGTGTGTTTCTTGTAAGGCGAGCTAGCGCTTGTTTCCCAGTCCTAAATGGAGTTGAATCCCATGCAGTTTCCGTTCCTACGAGCAAGAGTTGTTTTCTGGTAAGAAGAGTCACTATTGCGCTCCCATTGCCATACTCAGTGCAAATAGCACTGTCATCTGTACCCAGCAAGTACAGTGTATTGGACTGAAGAAGATCTACTGTTCTTGTCAGTTTCCTAAGCAGAATTGAACTAGATATGGCCCGTGTGTGTAGGAAGCACAGTTCTTTTGTTCTGAGCAAGCTCACTGTTTGGACCCCATAGGAAACACAGTAGAGTAGAAGAGTGCTATTTTCTCAAAAGCAGAGTGTGTTTCTTGTAAGGCGAGCTAGCGTTTGTTTCCCAATCCTAAATGGAGTTGAATCACATGCAGTTTCTGGTCCTACGAGCAAGAGTTGTTTTCTGGTAAGAAGAGTCACTATTGTGCTCCCATTGCCATACACAGTGCAAATAGCACTGGCGTCTGTACCCAGCATGTACATTGTATTGGACTGAAGAGGATCTACTGTTCTTGTCAGTTTCCTAAGCAGAATTGAACTAGATATGGCCCGTGTGTGTAGGAAGCCCAGTTCTTTTGTTCTGAGCAAGCTCACTGTTCTAGCCCAATAGGAAACACAGTAGATTAGAATAGTGCTCTTTTCTCAAAAGCAGAGTGTGTTTCTTGTAAGGCGAGCTAGCGTTTGTTTCCCAGTCCTAAATGGAGTTGAATCACATGCAGTTTCTGGTCCTACGAGCAAGAGTTTTTTCTGTTAATAAGAGTCACTATTGCGCTCCCATTGTCATACACAGGGCAAATAGCACTGGCCTCTGTTCTCAGTATGTACAGTGTATTGGAATGAAGAGGATCTACTGTTCTTGTCAGGTTCCTAAGCAGAGTTGAACTAGATATGGCCCATGTGTGTAGGAAGCACAGTTCTTTTGTACTCAGCAAGCTCACTGTTCTGGCCCTATACGAAACACAGTAGAGTAGAAGAGTGCTCTTTCCTCAAAAGCAGAGTGTGTTTCTTGTAAGGCGAGCTAGCGTTTGTTTCCCAGTCCTAAATGGAGTTGAATCACATGCAGTTTCCATTCCTACGAGCAAGAGTTGTTTTCTGGTAAGGAAAGTCACTATTGTGCTCCCATTGCCATACACAGTGCAAATAGCACTCGTGTCTGTTCCCAGCAAGTACAGTGTATTGGACTGAAGAGGAGGTACTGTTCTTGTCAGTTTCCTAAACAGAATTGAACTAGATATGGCCCGTGTGTGTAGGAAGCACAGTTCTTTTGTTCTGAGCAAGCTCACTGTTCGGACCCCATAAGAAAAACAGTAGAGTAGAAGAGTGCTCTTTTTTCAAAAGCAGAGTGTGTTTCTTGTAAGGCAAGCTAGCGTTTGTTTCCCAGTCCTAAATGGAGTTGAATCACATGCAGTTTCTGTTCCTACGAGCAAGGGTTGTTTTCTGGTAAGAAGAGTCACTTTTGTGCTCCCTTTGCCATACACATGCAAATAGCACTGGCGTCTGTACCCAGCATGTACAGCGTATTGGACTGTAGAGGATCTACTGTTCTTTTCAGTTTCCTAATCAGAGTTGAACTAGATATGGCCCGTGTGTGTAGGAAGCACAGTTCTTTTGTTCTGAGCAAGCTCACTGTTCGGACCCCAAAAGAAACACAGTAGAGTAGAAGAGTGCTCTTTTCTTAAAAGCAGAGTATGTTTCTTGTAAGGCGAGCTAGCGTTTGTTTCCCAGTCCTAAATGGAGTTGAATCACATGCAGTTTTTGGTCCTAGGAGCAAGTGTTGTTTTCTGGTAAGAAGAGTCACTATTGCGCTCCCATTGCCATACATAGTACAAATAACACTCGCATCTGTTTACAGCAAGTACAGTGTATTGGTCTGAAGAGGAGCTACTGTTCATGTCAGTTTTCTAACCAAAGTTGAACTAGATAAGGCCCGTGTGTGTAGGAAGCACAGTTCTTTTGTTCTGAGCAAGCTCACTGTTGGACCCCATAGGAAACACAGTAGAGTAGAAGAGTGCTCTTTTCTCAAAAGCAGAGTGTGTTTCTTGTAAGGCGAGCTAGCGTTTGTTTCCCAATCCTAAATGGAGTTGAATCACATGCAGTTTCTCGTCCTATGAGCAAGAGTTGTTTTCTGGTAAGAAGAGTCACTATTGCGCTCCCATTGCCATACACAGTACAAATAGCACTGGCGTCTGTACCCAGCATGTACAGTGTATTGGACTGAAGAGGATCTACTGTTCTTGTCAGGTTCCTAAGCAGAGTTGAACTAGATATGGCCCATGTGTGTAGGAAGCACAGTTCTTTTGCACTCAGCAAGCTCACTGTTCTGGCCCTATAGGAAACACAGTAGAGTAGAAGAGTGCTCTTTTCTCAAAAGCAGAGTGTGTTTCTTGTAAGGCGAGCTAGCGCTTGTTTCCCAGTCCTAAATGGAGTTGAATCCCATGCAGTTTTTGGTCCTATGAGCAAGAGTTGTTTTCTGGTAAGAAGAGTGACTATTGCACTCCCTTTGCCATACATAGTGCAAATATCCTTCTCGTCTGTTCCCAGCAAGTACAGTGTATTGGACTGAAGAGGAGCTGCTGTTCTTGTCAGTTTCCTAAGCAGAGTTGAACTAGATATGGCCCGTGTGTGTAGGAAGCACAGTTCTTTTGTTCTCAGCAAGCTCACTGTTCGGACCCCATAGAAAACACAGTAGAGTAGAAGAGTGCTATTTTCTCAAAAGCAGAGTGTGTTTCTTGTAAGGCGAGCTAGCATTTGTTTGCCAGTCCTAAATGGAGATGAATCAAATGCAGTTTTTGGTCCTACGAGCAAGAGTTGTTTTCTCGTAAGAAGAGTCACTATTGCGCTCCCATTGCTATACATAGTACAAATAACACTCGCGTCTGTTTCCAGCAAATACAGTGTATTGGTCTGAAGAGGAGCTACTGTTCATGTCAGTTTCCTAAGCAAAGTTGAACTAGATAAGGCCCGTGTGTGTAGGAAGCACTGTTCTTTTGTTCTGAGCAAGCTCACTGTTCAAACCCCATAGGAAACACAGTAGAGAGAAGAGTGCTCTTTTCTCAAAAGCAGAGTGTGTTTCTTGTAAGGCGAGCTACCGTTTGTTTCCCAGTCCTAAATGGAGTTGAATCAAATGCAGTTTTTGGTCCTACGAGCAAGAGTTGTTTTCTGGTAAGAAGAGTCACTATTGCGCTCCCATTGCCATACACAGTGCAAATAGCACTGGCGTCTGTACCCAGCATGTACAGTGTATTGGACTGAAGAGGATGTACTGTTCTTGTCAGTTTCCTAAGCAGAATTGAACTAGATATGGCCCGTGTGTGTAGGAAGCACAGTTCTTTTGTTCTGAGCAAGCTCACTGTTCTAGCCCTATAGGAAACACAGTAGAGTAGAAGAGTGCTCTTTTCTCAAAAGCAGAGTGTGTTTCTTGTAAGGCGAGCCAGCGTTTGTTTCCCAGTTTAAAAATGGAGTTGAATCACATGCAGTTTCTGGTCCTATGAGCAAGAGTTTTTTCTGGTAATAAGAGTCACTATTGCGCTCCCATTGTCATACACAGGGCAAATAGCACTGGAATCTGTTCTCAGCATGTACAGTGTATTGGACTGAAGAGGATCTACTGTTCTTGTCAGTTTCCTAAGCAGAATTGAACTAGATATGGCCCGTGTGTGTAGGAAGCACAGTTCTTTTGTTCTGAGCAAGCTCACTGTTTGGACCCCATAGGAAACACAGTAGAGTAGAAGAGTGCTCTTTTCTCAAAAGCAGAGTGTGTTTCTTGTAAGGCGAGCTAGCGTTTGTTTCCCAATCCTAAATGGAGTTGAATCACATGCAGTTTCTGGTCCTACGAGCAAGAGTTGTTTTCTGGTAAGAAGAGTCACTATTGTGCTCCCATTGCCATACACAGTGCAAATAGCACTGGCGTCTGTACCCAGCATGTACAGTGTATTGGACTGAAGAGGATCTACTGTTCTTGTCAGTTTCCTAAGCAGAATTGAACTAGATATGGCCCGTGTGTGTAGGAAGCCCAGTTCTTTTGTTCTGAGCAAGCTCACTGTTCTAGCCCTATAGGAAACACAGTAGAGTAGAATAGTGCTCTTTTCTCAAAAGCAGAGTGTGTTTCTTGTAAGGCGAGCTAGCGTTTGTTTCCCAGTCCTAAATGGAGTTGAATCACATGCAGTTTCTGGTCCTACGAGCAAGAGTTTTTTCTGTTAATAAGAGTCACTATTGCGCTCCCATTGTCATACACAGGGCAAATAGCACTGGCCTCTGTTCTCAGTATGTACAGTGTATTGGAATGAAGAGGATCTACTGTTCTTGTCAGGTTCCTAAGCAGAGTTGAACTAGATATGGCCCATGTGTGTAGGAAGCACAGTTCTTTTGTACTCAGCAAGCTCACTGTTCTGGCCCTATACGAAACACAGTAGAGTAGAAGAGTGCTCTTTCCTCAAAAGCAGAGTGTGTTTCTTGTAAGGCTAGCTAGCGTTTGTTTCCCAGTCCTAAATGGAGTTGAATCACATGCAGTTTCCATTCCTACGAGCAAGAGTTGTTTTCTGGTAAGGAAAGTCACTATTGTGCTCCCATTGCCATACACAGTGCAAATAGCACTCGTGTCTGTTCCCAGCAAGTACAGTGTATTGGACTGAAGAGGAGGTACTGTTCTTGTCCGTTTCCTAAACAGAATTGAACTAGATATGGCCCGTGTGTGTAGGAAGCACAGTTCTTTTGTTCTGAGCAAGCTCACTGTTCGGACCCCATAAGAAAAACAGTAGAGTAGAAGAGTGCTCTTTTTTCAAAAGCAGAGTGTGTTTCTTGTAAGGCAAGCTAGCGTTTGTTTCCCAGTCCTAAATGGATTTGAATCACATGCAGTTTCTGTTCCTACGAGCAAGGGTTGTTTTCTGGTAAGAAGAGTCACTTTTGTGCTCCCTTTGCCATACACAGTGCAAATAGCACTGGCGTCTGTACCCAGCATGTACAGCGTATTGGACTGTAGAGGATCTACTGTTCTTTTCAGTTTCCTAATCAGAGTTGAACTAGATATGGCCCGTGTGTGTAGGAAGCACAGTTCTTTTGTTCTGAGCAAGCTCACTGTTCGGACCCCAAAAGAAACACAGTAGAGTAGAAGAGTGCTCTTTTCTTAAAAGCAGAGTGTGTTTCTTGTAAGGCGAGCTAGCGTTTGTTTCCCAGTCCTAAATGGAGTTGAATCACATGCAGTTTTTGGTCCTAGGAGCAAGTGTTGTTTTCTGGTAAGAAGAGTCACTATTGCGCTCCCATTGCCATACATAGTACAAATAACACTCGCATCTGTTTCGAGCAAGTACAGTGTATTGGTCTGAAGAGGAGCTACTGTTCATGTCAGTTTTCTAACCAAAGTTGAACTAGATAAGGCCCGTGTGTGTAGGAAGCACAGTTCTTTTGTTCTGAGCAAGCTCACTGTTGGACCCCATAGGAAACACAGTAGAGTAGAAGAGTGCTCTTTTCTCAAAAGCAGAGTGTGTTTCTTGTAAGGCGAGCTAGCGTTTGTTTCCCAATCCTAAATGGAGTTGAATGACATGCAGTTTCTCGTCCTATGAGCAAGAGTTGTTTTCTGGTAAGAAGAGTCACTATTGCGCTCCCATTGCCATACACAGTACAAAGAGCACTGGCGTCTGTACCCAGCATGTACAGTGTATTGGACTGAAGAGGATCTACTGTTCTTGTCAGGTTCCTAAGCAGAGTTGAACTAGATATGGCCCATGTGTGTAGGAAGCACAGTTCTTTTGCACTCAGCAAGCTCACTGTTCTGGCCCTATAGGAAACACAGTAGAGTAGAAGAGTGCTCTTTTCTCAAAAGCAGAGTGTGTTTCTTGTAAGGCGAGCTAGCGCTTGTTTCCCAGTCCTAAATGGAGTTGAATCCCATGCAGTTTTTGGTCCTATGAGCAAGAGTTGTTTTCTGGTAAGAAGAGTGACTATTGCACTCCCTTTGCCATACATAGTGCAAATATCCTTCTCGTCTGTTCCCAGCAAGTACAGTGTATTGGACTGAAAAAGAGCTGCTGTTCTTGTCAGTTTCCTAAGCAGAGTTGAACTAGATATGGCCCGTGTGTGTAGGAAGCACAGTTCTTTTGTTCTCAGCAAGCTCACTGTTCGGACCCCATAGAAAACACAGTAGAGTAGAAGAGTGCTATTTTCTCAAAAGCAGAGTGTGTTTCTTGTAAGGCGAGCTAGCATTTGTTTGCCAGTCCTAAATGGAGATGAATCACATGCAGTTTTTGGTCCTACGAGCAAGAGTTGTTTTCTCGTAAGAAGAGTCACTATTGCGCTCCCATTGCTATACATAGTACAAATAACACTCGCGTCTGTTTCCAGCAAATACAGTGTATTGGTCTGAAGAGGAGCTACTGTTCATGTCAGTTTCCTAAGCAAAGTTGAACTAGATAAGGCCCGTGTGTGTAGGAAGCACTGTTCTTTTGTTCTGAGCAAGCTCACTGTTCAAACCCCATAGGAAACACAGTAGAGAGAAGAGTGCTCTTTTCTCAAAAGCAGAGTGTGTTTCTTGTAAGGCGAGCTACCGTTTGTTTCCCAGTCCTAAATGGAGTTGAATCAAATGCAGTTTTTGGTCCTACGAGCAAGAGTTGTTTTCTGGTAAGAAGAGTCACTATTGCGCTCCCATTGCCATACACAGTGCAAATAGCACTGGTGTCTGTACCCAGCATGTACAGTGTATTGGACTGAAGAGGATGTACTGTTCTTGTCAGTTTCCTAAGCAGAATTGAACTAGATATGGCCCGTGTGTGTAGGAAGCACAGTTCTTTTGTTCTGAGCAAGCTCACTGTTCTAGCCCTATAGGAAACACAGTAGAGTAGAAGAGTGCTCTTTTCTCAAAAGCAGAGTGTGTTTCTTGTAAGGCGAGCCAGCGTTTGTTTCCCAGTTTAAAAATGGAGTTGAATCACATGCAGTTTCTGGTCCTATGAGCAAGAGTTTTTTCAGGTAATAAGAGTCACTATTGCGCTCCCATTGTCATACACAGGGCAAATAGCACTGGAATCTGTTCTCAGCATGTACAGTGTATTGGACTGAAGAGGATCTACTGTTCTTGTCAGGTTCCTAAGCAGAATTGAACTAGATATGGCCCGTGTGTGTAGGAAGCACAGTTCTTTAGTTCTCAGCAAGCTCACTGTTCGGACCCCATAGGAAACACAGTAGAGTAGAAGAGTGCTCTTTTCTCAAAAGCAGAGTGTGTTTCTTGTAAGGCGAGCTAGCGTTTGTTTCCCAGTCCTAAATGGAGTTGAAATACACATGCAGTTTTTGGTCCTACGCGCAAGAGTTGTTTTCTGGTAAGAAGAGTCACTATTGCGCTCCCTTTGCCATACATAGTGCAAATAGCCCTCTCGTCTGTTCCCAGCAAGTACAGTGTATTGGACTGAAGAGGAGCTACTGTTCTTGTCAGTTTCCTAAGCAGAGTTGAACTAGATATGGCCCGTGTGTAAGAAGCACAGTTCTTTTTTCTCAGCAAGCTCACTGTTCGGACCCCATAGAAAACACAGTAAGAGTAGAAGAGTGCTCTTTTCTCAAAAGCAGAGTGTGTTTCTTGTAAGGCGAGCTAGCGTTTGTTTCCCAGTCCTAAATGGAGTTGAATCAAATGCAGTTTTTGGTCCTACAAGCAAGAGTTATTTTCTGGTTAGAAGAGTCACTATAGTGCTCCCTTTGACATACACAATGCAAATAGCCCTCGCGTCTGTTCCCAGCAAGTACAGTGTATTGGACTGAAGAGGAGCTACTGTTCTTGTCAGTTTCCTAAGCAGAATTGAACAAGATATGGCCCGTGTGTGTAGGAAGCACAGTTCTTTTGTTCTGAGCAAGCTCACTTTTCGAACAACATAGAAAACACAGTAGAGTAGAAGAGTGCATTTTTCTCAAAAGCAGAGTGTGTTTCTTGTAAGGTGAGCTAGCGTTTGTTTCCCAGTCCTAAATGGAGTTGAAATACTCATGCAGTTTCTGGTCCTAAGAGCAAGAGTTCTTTCCTAATAAGAAGAGTCGCTATTGCGCTCCCTTTGCCATACACAGTGCAAATAGCCCTCGCGTCTGTTCCCAGCAAGTACAGTGTAATGGACTGAAGAGGAGCTACTGTTCTTGTCAGTTTCCTAAGCAGAGTTGAACTAGATATGGCCCAGGTGTGTAGGAAGCACAGTTCATTTGTACTCAGCAAGCTCACTCTTCTGGCCCTATAGGAAACACAGTAGAGTATAAGAGTGCTCTTTCCTCAAAAGCAGAGTGTGTTTTTGTAAGGCGAGCTAGCGTTTGTTTCGCAGTCCTAAATGGAGTTGAATCATATTCAGTTTCCGTTCCCACGAGCAAGAGTTGTTTTCTGGTAAGGAAAGTCACTATTGCGCTCCCATTGCCATACACAGTGCAAATAGCACTCGCGTCTGTTCCCAGCAAGTACAGTGTATTGGACTGAAGAAGAGCTACTGTTCTCGTCAGTTTCCTAAGCAGAATTGAACTAGATATGGCCCGAGTGTGTAGGAAGCACAGTTCTTTTGTTCTGAGGAAGCTCACTGTTTGGAGCCCATAGGAAACACAGTTGAGTAAAAGAGTGCTCTTTTCTCAAAAGCAGAGTGTGTTTCTTGTAAGGCGAGCTAGCGTTTGTTTCCCAGTCCTAAATGGAGTTGAATCACATGCAGTTTCCCTTCCTATGAGCAAGAGTTGTTTTCTGGTAAGGAAAGTCACTATTGTGCTCCCATTGTCATACACAGTGCAAATAGCACTCACGTCTGTTCCCAGCAAGTACAGTGTATTGGACTGAATAGGAGCTACTGTTCTTGTCAGTTTCCTAAGCAGAATTGAACTAGATATGGCCCGTATGTGTAGGAATCACAGTTCTTTTGTACTCAGCAAGCTCACTGTTTGGACCCCATAAGAAACACAGTAGAGAAGAAGAGTGCTCTTTTCTCAAAAGCAGAGTGTGCTTCTTGTAAGGCGAGCTAACATTTGTTTCCCAGTCCTAAATGGAGTTGAAATACACATGCAGTTTCTGGTCCTACCAGCAAGAGTTGTTTTCTGGTTAGAAGAGTCACTATTGCTCTCCCTTTGCCATACACAATGCAAATAGCCCTCGCGTCTGTTCCCAGCAAGTACAGTGTATTGGACTGAAGAGGAGCTACTGTTCTTGTCAGTTTCCTAAGCAGAGTTGAACTAGATATGGCCCATGTGTGTAGGAAGCACATTTCTTTTGTTCTCAGCAAGCTCACTGTTCGGACCCCATAGGAAACACATTAGAGTAGAAGAGTGCTCTTTTCTCAAAAGCAGAGTGTGTTTCTTGTAAGGCGAGCTAGCATTTGTTTCCCAGTCTTAAATGGAGTTGAATCACATGCAGTTTCTGTTCCTACAAGCAAGGATTGTTTTCTGGTAAGAAGAGTCACTATTGTGCTCCCATTGCCATACACAGTGCAAATAGCACTGGCGTCTGTACCCAGCATGTACAGCATATTGGACTGAAGAGGATCTACTGTTCTTTTCAGTTTCCTAAGCAGAGTTGAACTAGATATGGCCCGTGTGTGTAGGAAGCACAGTTCTTTTGTTCTGAGCAAGCTCACTGTTCGGACCCCATAGGAAAAACAGTAGAGTAGAAGAGTGCTCTTTTCTCAAAAGCAGAGTGTGTTTCTTGTAAGGCGAGCTAGCCTTTGTTTCCCAATCCTAAATGGAGTTGAATCACATGCAGTTTCTGGTCCTACGAGCAAGAGTTGTTTTCTGGTAAGAAGAGTCACTATTGCGCTCCCATTGCCATACACAGTGCAAATAGCACTGGCGTCTGTACCCAGCATGTACAGTGTATTGGACTGAAGAGGATCTACTGTTCTTGTCAGTTTCCTAAGCAGAATTGAACTAGATATGGCCCGTGTGTGTAGGAAGCACAGTTCTTTTGTTCTGAGCAAGCTCACTGTTCTAGCCCTATAGGAAACACAGTAGAATAGAAGGGTGCTCTTTTCTCAAAAGCAGAGTGTGTTTCTTGTAATGCGAGCTAGCGTTTGTTTCCCAGTCCTAAATGGAGTTGAATCACATGCAGTTTCTGGTCCTACGAGCAAGAGTTTTTTCTGTTAATAAGAGTCACTATTGCGCTCCCATTGTCATACACAGGGCAAATAGCACTGGCCTCTGTTCTCAGTATGTACAGTGTATTGGACTGAAGAGGATCTACTGTTCTTGTCAGGTTCCTAAGCAGAGTTGAACTAGATATGGCCCATGTGTGTAGGAAGCACAGTTCTTTTGTACTCAGCAAGCTCACTGTTCTGGCCCTATAGGAAACACAGTAGAGTAGAAGAGTGCTCTTTCCTCAAAAGCAGAGTGTGTTTCTTGTAAGGCGAGCTAGTGTTTGTTTCCCAGTCATAAATGGAGTTGAATCACATGCAGTTTCCGTTCCTACGAGCAAGAGTTGTTTTCTGGTAAGGAAAGTCACTATTGTGCTCCCATTGCCATACACAGTGCAAATAGCACTCGCGTCTGTTCCCAGCATGTACAGTGTATTGGACTGAAGAGGAGCTACGGTTCTTGTCAGTTTCCTAAACAGAATTGAACTAGATATGGCCCGTGTGTGTAGGAAGCACAGTTCTTTAGTTCTCAGCAAGCTCACTGTTCGGACCCCATAAAAAACACAGTAGAGTAGAAGAGTGCTCTTTTTTCAAAAGCAGAGTGTGTTTCTTGTAAGGCAAGCTAGCGTTTGTTTCCCAGTCCTAAATGGAGTTGAATCACATGCAGTTACTGTTCCTACGAGCAAGGGTTGTTTTCTGGTAAGAAGAGTCACTTTTGTGCTCCCATTGCCATACACAGTGCAAATAGCACTGGCGTCTGTACCCAGCATGTACAGCGTATTGGACTGTAGAGGATCTACAGTTCTTTTCAGTTTCCTAATCAGAGTTGAACTAGATATGGCCCGTTTGTGTAGGAAGCACAGTTCTTTTGTTCTGAGCAAGCTCACTGTTCGGACCCCATAAGAAACACAGTAGAGTAGAAGAGTGCTCTTTTCTTAAAAGCAGAGAGTGTGTTTGTTTCCCTATCCTAAATGGATTTGTTCATGTCAGTTTCCTAACCGAAGTTGAACTAGATAAGGCCCGTGTGTGTAGGAAGCACAGTTCTTTTGTTCTGAGCAAGCTCACTGTTGGACCCCATAGGAAACACAGTAGAGTAGAAGAGTGCTCTTTTCTCAAAAGCAGAGTGTGTTTCTTGTAAGGCGAGCTACCGTTTGTTTCCCAATCCTAAATGGAGTTGAATCACATGCAGTTTCCGTTCCTATGAGCAAGAGTTGTTTTCTGGTAAGGAAAGTCACTATTGTGCTCCCATTGCCATACACAGTGCAAATAGCACTCACGTCTGTTCCCAGCAAGTACAGTGTATTGGACTGAATAGGAGCTACTGTTCTTGTCAGTTTCCTAAGCAGAATTGAACTAGATATGGCCCGTATGTGTAGGAATCACAGTTCTTTTGTACTCAGCAAGCTCACTGTTTGGACCCCATAAGAAACACAGTAGAGAAGAAGAGTGCTCTTTTCTCAAAAGCAGAGTGTGCTTCTTGTAAGGCGAGCTAACATTTGTTTCCCAGTCCTAAATGGAGTTGAAATACACATGCAGTTTCTGGTCCTACCAGCAAGAGTTGTTTTCTGGTTAGAAGAGTCACTATTGCTCTCCCTTTGCCATACACAATGCAAATAGCCCTCGCGTCTGTTCCCAGCAAGTACAGTGTATTGGACTGAAGAGGAGCTACTGTTCTTGTCAGTTTCCTAAGCAGAGTTGAACTAGATATGGCCCATGTGTGTAGGAAGCACATTTCTTTTGTTCTCAGCAAGCTCACTGTTCGGACCCCATAGGAAACACATTAGAGTAGAAGAGTGCTCTTTTCTCAAAAGCAGAGTGTGTTTCTTGTAAGGCGAGCTAGCATTTGTTTCCCAGTCTTAAATGGAGTTGAATCACATGCAGTTTCTGTTCCTACAAGCAAGGATTGTTTTCTGGTAAGAAGAGTCACTATTGTGCTCCCATTGCCATACACAGTGCAAATAGCACTGGCGTCTGTACCCAGCATGTACAGCATATTGGACTGAAGAGGATCTACTGTTCTTTTCAGTTTCCTAAGCAGAGTTGAACTAGATATGGCCCGTGTGTGTAGGAAGCACAGTTCTTTTGTTCTGAGCAAGCTCACTGTTCGGACCCCATAGGAAAAACAGTAGAGTAGAAGAGTGCTCTTTTCTCAAAAGCAGAGTGTGTTTCTTGTAAGGCGAGCTAGCCTTTGTTTCCCAATCCTAAATGGAGTTGAATCACATGCAGTTTCTGGTCCTACGAGCAAGAGTTTTTTTCTGGTAAGAAGAGTCACTATTGCGCTCCCATTGCCATACACAGTGCAAATAGCACTGGCGTCTGTACCCAGCATGTACAGTGTATTGGACTGAAGAGGATCTACTGTTCTTGTCAGTTTCCTAAGCAGAATTGAACTAGATATGGCCCGTGTGTGTAGGAAGCACAGTTCTTTTGTTCTGAGCAAGCTCACTGTTCTAGCCCTATAGGAAACACAGTAGAGTAGAAGGGTGCTCTTTTCTCAAAAGCAGAGTGTGTTTCTTGTAAGGCGAGCTAGCGTTTGTTTCCCAGTCCTAAATGGAGTTGAATCACATGCAGTTTCTGGTCCTACGAGCAAGAGTTTTTTCTGTTAATAAGAGTCACTATTGCGCTCCCATTGTCATACACAGGGCAAATAGCACTGGCCTCTGTTCTCAGTATGTACAGTGTATTGGACTGAAGAGGATCTACTGTTCTTGTCAGGTTCCTAAGCAGAGTTGAACTAGATATGGCCCATGTGTGTAGGAAGCACAGTTCTTTTGTACTCAGCAAGCTCACTGTTCTGGCCCTATAGGAAACACAGTAGAGTAGAAGAGTGCTCTTTCCTCAAAAGCAGAGTGTGTTTCTTGTAAGGCGAGCTAGTGTTTGTTTCCCAGTCATAAATGGAGTTGAATCACATGCAGTTTCCGTTCCTACGAGCAAGAGTTGTTTTCTGGTAAGGAAAGTCACTATTGTGCTCCCATTGCCATACACAGTGCAAATAGCACTCGCGTCTGTTCCCAGCATGTACAGTGTATTGGACTGAAGAGGAGCTACAGTTCTTGTCAGTTTCCTAAACAGAATTGAACTAGATATGGCCCGTGTGTGTAGGAAGCACAGTTCTTTAGTTCTCAGCAAGCTCACTGTTCGGACCCCATAAAAAACACAGTAGAGTAGAAGAGTGCTCTTTTTTCAAAAGCAGAATGTGTTTCTTGTAAGGCAAGCTAGCGTTTGTTTCCCAGTCCTAAATGGAGTTGAATCACATGCAGTTACTGTTCCTACGAGCAAGGGTTGTTTTCTGGTAAGAAGAGTCACTTTTGTGCTCCCATTGCCATACACAGTGCAAATAGCACTGGCGTCTGTACCCAGCATGTACAGCGTATTGGACTGTAGAGGATCTACAGTTCTTTTCAGTTTCCTAATCAGAGTTGAACTAGATATGGCCCGTTTGTGTAGGAAGCACAGTTCTTTTGTTCTGAGCAAGCTCACTGTTCGGACCCCATAAGAAACACAGTAGAGTAGAAGAGTGCTCTTTTCTTAAAAGCAGAGAGTGTGTTTGTTTCCCTATCCTAAATGGATTTGTTCATGTCAGTTTCCTAACCGAAGTTGAACTAGATAAGGCCCGTGTGTGTAGGAAGCACAGTTCTTTTGTTCTGAGCAAGCTCACTGTTGGACCCCATAGGAAACACAGTAGAGTAGAAGAGTGCTCTTTTCTCAAAAGCAGAGTGTGTTTCTTGTAAGGCGAGCTACCGTTTGTTTCCCAATCCTAAATGGAGTTGAATCACATGCAGTTTCCGTTCCTATGAGCAAGAGTTGTTTTCTGGTAAGGAAAGTCACTATTGTGCTCCCATTGCCATACACAGTGCAAATAGCACTCACGTCTGTTCCCAGCAAGTACAGTGTATTGGACTGAATAGGAGCTACTGTTCTTGTCAGTTTCCTAAGCAGAATTGAACTAGATATGGCCCGTATGTGTAGGAATCACAGTTCTTTTGTACTCAGCAAGCTCACTGTTTGGACACCATAAGAAACACAGTAGAGAAGAAGAGTGCTCTTTTCTCAAAAGCAGAGTGTGCTTCTTGTAAGGCGAGCTAACATTTGTTTCCCAGTCCTAAATGGAGTTGAAATACACATGCAGTTTCTGGTCCTACCAGCAAGAGTTGTTTTCTGGTTAGAAGAGTCACTATTGCTCTCCCTTTGCCATACACAATGCAAATAGCCCTCGCGTCTGTTCCCAGCAAGTACAGTGTATTGGACTGAAGAGGAGCTACTGTTCTTGTCAGTTTCCTAAGCAGAGTTGAACTAGATATGGCCCATGTGTGTAGGAAGCACATTTCTTTTGTTCTCAGCAAGCTCACTGTTCGGACCCCATAGGAAACACATTAGAGTAGAAGAGTGCTCTTTTCTCAAAAGCAGAGTGTGTTTCTTGTAAGGCGAGCTAGCATTTGTTTCCCAGTCTTAAATGGAGTTGAATCACATGCAGTTTCTGTTCCTACAAGCAAGGATTGTTTTCTGGTAAGAAGAGTCACTATTGTGCTCCCATTGCCATACACAGTGCAAATAGCACTGGCGTCTGTACCCAGCATGTACAGCATATTGGACTGAAGAGGATCTACTGTTCTTTTCAGTTTCCTAAGCAGAGTTGAACTAGATATGGCCCGTGTGTGTAGGAAGCACAGTTCTTTTGTTCTGAGCAAGCTCACTGTTCGGACCCCATAGGAAAAACAGTAGAGTAGAAGAGTGCTCTTTTCTCAAAAGCAGAGTGTGTTTCTTGTAAGGCGAGCTAGCCTTTGTTTCCCAATCCTAAATGGAGTTGAATCACATGCAGTTTCTGGTCCTACGAGCAAGAGTTTTTTTCTGGTAAGAAGAGTCACTATTGCGCTCCCATTGCCATACACAGTGCAAATAGCACTGGCGTCTGTACCCAGCATGTACAGTGTATTGGACTGAAGAGGATCTACTGTTCTTGTCAGTTTCCTAAGCAGAATTGAACTAGATATGGCCCGTGTGTGTAGGAAGCACAGTTCTTTTGTTCTGAGCAAGCTCACTGTTCTAGCCCTATAGGAAACACAGTAGAGTAGAAGAGTGCTCTTTTCTCAAAAGCAGAGTGTGTTTCTTGTAAGGCGAGCTAGCGTTTGTTTCCCAGTCCTAAATGGAGTTGAATCACATGCAGTTTCTGGTCCTATGAGCAAGAGTTTTTTCTGTTAATAAGAGTCACTATTGCGCTCCCATTGTCATACACAGGGCAAATAGCACTTGCCTCTGTTCTCAGTATGTACAGTGTATTGGACTGAAGAGGATCTACTGTTCTTGTCAGGTTCCTAAGCAGAGTTGAACTAGATATGGCCCATGTGTGTAGGAAGCACAGTTCTTTTGTACTCAGCAAGCTCACTGTTCTGGCCCTATAGGAAACACAGTAGAGTAGAAGAGTGCTCTTTCCTCAAAAGCAGAGTGTGTTTCTTGTAAGGCGAGCTAGTGTTTGTTTCCCAGTCATAAATGGAGTTGAATCACATGCAGTTTCCGTTCCTACGAGCAAGAGTTGTTTTCTGGTAAGGAAAGTCACTATTGTGCTCCCATTGCCATACACAGTGCAAATAGCACTCGCGTCTGTTCCCAGCATGTACAGTGTATTGGACTGAAGAGGAGCTACAGTTCTTGTCAGTTTCCTAAACAGAATTGAACTAGATATGGCCCGTGTGTGTAGGAAGCACAGTTCTTTAGTTCTCAGCAATCTCACTGTTCGGACCCCATAAAAAACACAGTAGAGTAGAAGAGTGCTCTTTTTTCAAAAGCAGAGTGTGTTTCTTGTAAGGCAAGCTAGCGTTTGTTTCCCAGCCCTAAATGGAGTTGAATCACATGCAGTTACTGTTCCTACGAGCAAGGGTTGTTTTCTGGTAAGAAGAGTCACTTTTGTGCTCCCATTGCCATACACAGTGCAAATAGCACTGGCGTCTGTACCCAGCATGTACAGCGTATTGGACTGTAGAGGATCTACAGTTCTTTTCAGTTTCCTAATCAGAGTTGAACTAGATATGGCCCGTTTGTGTAGGAAGCACAGTTCTTTTGTTCTGAGAAAGCTCACTGATCGGACCCCATAAGAAACACAGTAGAGTAGAAGAGTGCTCTTTTCTTAAAAGCAGAGAGTGTGTTTGTTTCCCTATCCTAAATGGATTTGTTCATGTCAGTTTCCTAACCGAAGTTGAATAGATAAGGCCCGTGTGTGTAGGAAGCACAGTTCTTTTGTTCTGAGCAAGCTCACTGTTGGACCCCATAGGAAACACAGTAGAGTAGAAGAGTGCTCTTTTCTCAAAAGCAGAGTGTGTTTCTTGTAAGGCGAGCTACCGTTTGTTTCCCAATCCTAAATGGAGTTGAATCACATGCAGTTTCTCGTCCTATGAGCAAGAGTTGTTTTCTGGTAAGAAGAGTCACTATTTTGCTCCCATTGCCATACACAGTACAAATAGCACTGGCGTCTGTACCCACCATGTACAGTGTATTGGACTGAAGAGGATCTACTGTTCTTGTCAGGTTCCTAAGCAGAGTTGAACTAGATATGGCCCATGTGTGTAGGAAGCACAGTTCTTTTGCACTCAGCAAGCTCACTGTTCTGGCCCTATATGAAACACAGTAGAGTAGAAGAGAGCTCTTTTCTCAAAAGCAGAGTGTGTTTCTTGTAAGGCGAGCTAGCGTTTGTTTTCCATTCTTAAATTGAGTTGAGTTACATGCAGTTTTTTGTCCTACGAGGATGAGTTGTTTTCTGGTAAGGAAAGTCACTATTGCGCTCCCATTGCCATACACAGTGCAAATAGCACTCTCGTCTGTTCCTAGCAAGTACAGTTTTTGGACGGAAGAGGAGCTACTGTACTTGTCAGTATCCTAAGCAGAGTTGAACTAGATATGACCTGTGTATGTAGGAAACACAGTTCTTTTTTTCTGAGCAAGCTCACTGTTCTGGCCCTACAGGAAACACAGTAGAGTAGAAGAGTGCTCTTTTCTCAAAAGCAGAGTGTGTTTCTTGTAAGGTGAGCTACCGTTTGTTTCCCAGTCTTAAATGGAGTTTAGTCACATGCAGTTTCTGGTCCTATGAGCAAGAGTTGTTTTCTGATAAGAAGAGTCACTGTTGCGCTCCCATTGCCATACACAGTGCAAATAGCACTCGCGTCTGTTCCCAGCAAGTACAGTGTATTTGAATGAAGAGGAGCTACTGTTCTTGTCAGTTTCCTAAGCAGAGTTGAACTAGATATGTCCCGTGTGTGTAGGAAGCACAGTTCTTTTGTTCTGAGCAAGCTCACTGTTCACACCCCATAGGAAACACAGAAGAGTAGAAGCGTGCTCTTTTCTCAAAAGCAGAGTGTGTTTCTTGTAAGGCGAGCTAGCATTTGTATCCCAGTCCTGAATGGAGTTGAATCACATGCAGCATTTGGTCCTACGAGCAAAAGTTGTTTTCTGGTAAGGAAAGTCAATATTGTGCTCTCATTGCCATACACAGTGCAAATAGCACTCACGTCTGTTCGCAGCAAGTACAGTGTATTGGACTGAAGAGGAGCGACTGTTCTTGTCAGTTTCCTAAGCAGAGTTGAACTAGATATGGCCCCTGTGTGTAGGAAGCACAGTTCTTTGTTCTGAGCAAGCTCACTGTTCTGGCCCTATAGGAAACACAGTAGAGTAGAAGAGTGCTCTTTTCTCAAAAGCAGAGTGTGTTTCATGTAAGGCGAGCTAGCGTTTGTTTCCCAGTCCTAAATGGAGTTGAATCTCATGCAGTTTTTGGTCCTATGAGCAAGAGTTGTTTTCTGGTAAGGAAAGTCACTCTTGCGCTCACATTGCCATACACAGTGCAAATAGCACTCGCGTCTGTTCCCAGCAAGTACAGTGTATTGGACTGAAGAGGAGCTGCTGTACTTGTCAGTTTCCTAAGCAGAGTTGATCTAGATATGGCCCGTGTGTGTAGGAAGCACAGTTCTTTTGTTCTGAGTAAGCTCACTGTTTGCACCCCTTAGGAAACACAGTAGAGTAGAAGAGTGCTCTTTTCTCAAAAGGAGAGTATGTTTCTTGTAAAGCGAGCTAGCGTTTGTTTCCCAGTCCTAAATGGAGTTGAATCACATGCAGTTTCTGGTCCTATGAGGAAGAATTGTTTTCTGGTAAGAAGAGTCACTATTGTGCATCCATTGTGATACACAGTGCAAATAGCACTCTCGTCTGTTCCTAGCAAGTACAGTTTTTGGACTGAAAAGGAGCTACTGTACGTGTCAGTATCATAAGCAGAGTTGAACTAGATATGACCTGTGTATGTAGGAAACACAGTTCTTTTGTTCTGAGCAAGCTCACTGTTCTGGCCCTATAGGAAACACAGTAGAGTAGAAGAGTGCTCTTTTCTCAAAAGCAGAGTGTGTTTCTTGTAAGGCGAGCTATCGTTTGTTTCCCAGTCCTAAATGGAGTTGAATCACATGCAGTTTTTGGTCCTATGAGCAAGAGTTGTTTTCTGGTAAGGAAAGTCAATATTGTGCTCTCATTGCCATACACAGTGCAAATAACACTCGCATCTCTTCCCAGCAAGAACAGTGTATTGGACAGAAGAGCAGCTACTGTTCTTGTCAGTTTCCTAAGCAGAGTTGATCTAGATATGGCCCCTGTGTGTAGGAAGCACAGTTTTTTTGTTCTGAGCAAGCTCACTGTTCTGGCCCTATAGTAAACACAGTAGAGTAGAAGAGTGCTCTTTTCTCAAAAGCAGAGTGTGTTTCATATAAGGCGGGCTACCATTTGTTTCCCAGTTCTAAATGGAGTTGAATCCCATGCAGTATCTCGTCCTATGAGGAAGAATTGTTTTCTGGTAAGAAGAGTCACTATTGTGCTCCCATTGCCATACACAGAGCAAATAGGACTCACGTCTGTTCCCAGCAAGTACAGTGTATTGGACTGAAGAGGAGCTACTCTTCTTTTAAATTTCCTAAGCAGAGTTGAACTAGATATGGCCCGTTTGTGTAGGAAGCACAGTTCTTTGGTTCTGAGCAAGCTCACTGTTTGCACCCCATAGGAAACACAGTAGAGTAGAAGAGTGCTCTTTTCTCAAAAGCAGAGTGTGTTTCTTGTAAGGTGAGCTACCGTTTGTTTCCCAGTCTTAAATGGAGTTTAGTCACATGCAGTTTCTGGTCCTATGAGCAAGAGTTGTTTTCTGATAAGAAGAGTCACTGTTGCGCTCCCATTGCCATACACAGTGCAAATAGCACTCGCGTCTGTTCCCAGCAAGTACAGTGTATTTGAATGAAGAGGAGCTACTGTTCTTGTCAGTTTCCTAAGCAGAGTTGAACTAGATATGTCCCGTGTGTGTAGGAAGCACAGTTCTTTTGTTCTGAGCAAGCTCACTGTTCACACCCCATAGGAAACACAGAAGAGTAGAAGCGTGCTCTTTTCTCAAAAGCAGAGTGTGTTTCTTGTAAGGCGAGCTAGCGTTTGTATCCCAGTCCTGAATGGAGTTGAATCACATGCAGCATTTGGTCCTACGAGCAAAAGTTGTTTTCTGGTAAGGAAAGTCAATATTGTGCTCTCATTGCCATACACAGTGCAAATAGCACTCACGTCTGTTCGCAGCAAGTACAGTGTATTGGACTGAAGAGGAGCGACTGTTCTTGTCAGTTTCCTAAGCAGAGTTGAACTAGATATGGCCCCTGTGTGTAGGAAGCACAGTTCTTTGTTCTGAGCAAGCTCACTGTTCTGGCCCTATAGGAAACACAGTAGAGTAGAAGAGTGCTCTTTTCTCAAAAGCAGAGTGTGTTTCATGTAAGGCGAGCTAGCGTTTGTTTCCCAGTCCTAAATGGAGTTGAATCTCATGCAGTTTTTGGTCCTATGAGCAAGAGTTGTTTTCTGGTAAGGAAAGTCACTCTTGCGCTCACATTGCCATACACAGTGCAAATAGCACTCGCGTCTGTTCCCAGCAAGTACAGTGTATTGGACTGAAGAGGAGCTGCTGTACTTGTCAGTTTCCTAAGCAGAGTTGATCTAGATATGGCCCGTGTGTGTAGGAAGCACAGTTCTTTTGTTCTGAGTAAGCTCACTGTTTGCACCCCTTAGGAAACACAGTAGAGTAGAAGAGTGCTCTTTTCTCAAAAGGAGAGTATGTTTCTTGTAAAGCGAGCTAGCGTTTGTTTCCCAGTCCTAAATGGAGTTGAATCACATGCAGTTTCTGGTCCTATGAGGAAGAATTGTTTTCTGGTAAGAAGAGTCACTATTGTGCATCCATTGTGATACACAGTGCAAATAGCACTCTCGTCTGTTCCTAGCAAGTACAGTTTTTGGACTGAAAAGGAGCTACTGTACGTGTCAGTATCATAAGCAGAGTTGAACTAGATATGACCTGTGTATGTAGGAAACACAGTTCTTTTGTTCTGAGCAAGCTCACTGTTCTGGCCCTATAGGAAACACAGTAGAGTAGAAGAGTGCTCTTTTCTCAAAAGCAGAGTGTGTTTCTTGTAAGGCGAGCTATCGTTTGTTTCCCAGTCCTAAATGGAGTTGAATCACATGCAGTTTTTGGTCCTATGAGCAAGAGTTGTTTTCTGGTAAGGAAAGTCAATATTGTGCTCTCATTGCCATACACAGTGCAAATAACACTCGCATCTCTTCCCAGCAAGAACAGTGTATTGGACAGAAGAGCAGCTACTGTTCTTGTCAGTTTCCTAAGCAGAGTTGATCTAGATATGGCCCCTGTGTGTAGGAAGCACAGTTTTTTTGTTCTGAGCAAGCTCACTGTTCTGGCCCTATAGTAAACACAGTAGAGTAGAAGAGTGCTCTTTTCTCAAAAGCAGAGTGTGTTTCATATAAGGCGGGCTAGCATTTGTTTCCCAGTTCTAAATGGAGTTGAATCCCATGCAGTATCTCGTCCTATGAGGAAGAATTGTTTTCTGGTAAGAAGAGTCACTATTGTGCTCCCATTGCCATACACAGAGCAAATAGGACTCACGTCTGTTCCCAGCAAGTACAGTGTATTGGACTGAAGAGGAGCTACTCTTCTTTTAAATTTCCTAAGCAGAGTTGAACTAGATATGGCCCGTTTGTGTAGGAAGCACAGTTCTTTGGTTCTGAGCAAGCTCACTGTTTGCACCCCATAGGAAACACAGTAGAGTAGAAGAGTGCTCTTTTCTCAAAAGCAGAGTGTGTTTCTTGTAAGGCGAGCTAGCGTTTGTTTTCCAGTCCTAAATTGAGTTGAATCCCATGCAGTTTTTGGTCCTATGAGCAAGAGTTGTTTTCTGGTAAGAAGAGTCACTATTGCGCTCCCATTGCCATACACAGTGCAAATAGCACTCATGTCTGTTCTGAGCAAGTACAGTGTATTGGACTGTAGAGGAGCTACTGTTCTTGTCATTTTCCTAAGCAGAGTTGAACTAGATATGGCCCCTGTTGTAGGAAGCACAGATCTTTTGTTCTGAGCAAGCTCACTGTTCTGGCCCTATAGGAAACACAGTAGAGTAGAAGAGTGCTCTTTTCTCCAAAGCACAGTGTGTTTCTTGTAAAACGAGCTACTGTGTGTTTGCCAGTCCTAAATGGAGTTGAGTCACATGCAGTTTCTGGTCCTACGAGCAAGAGATGTTTTCTGCTAAGAAGAGTCACTATTGCGCTCACATTGCCATACACAGTACAAATAGCACTCGCGTCTGTTCCCAGCTAGTACAGTGTATTGGACTGAAGAAGAGCTACTGTTTTTGTCAGTTCGCTAAGCAGAGTTGAACTAGATATGGCCCGTGTGTGAAGGATGCATAGTTATTTTGTTCTGAGCAAGCTCACTGTTCTGGCCCTATAGGAAACACAGTAGAGTAGAAGAGTGCTCTTTTCTCAAAAGCAGAGTGTGTTTCTTGTAAGGTGAGATACCGTTTGTTTTGCAGTCCTAAATGGAGTTGAATCACATGCAGTTTTTGGTCCTACGAGCAAGAGTTGTTTTCTGGTAAGGAAAGTCCATATTGCGCTCTCATTGCGATACACAGTGCAAATAGCACTCGCGTCTGTTCCCAGCAAGTACAGTGTATTGCACTGAAGAGGAGCTACTGTTGTTGTCAGTTTCCTAAGCAGAGTTGAACTAGATATGGCCCCTGTGTGTAGGAAGCCAGTTCTTTTGTTCTGAGCAAGCTCACTGTTCTGGCCCTATAGGTAACACAGTAGAGTAGAAGAGTGCTCTTTTTTCAAAAGCAGAGTGTGTTTCATGTAAGGCGAGCTAGCATTTGTTTCCTAGTCCTAAATGGAGTTGAATCACATGCAGTTTCTGGTCCTATGAGGAAAAATTGTTTTCGGGTAAGGAAAGTCAATACTGCGCTCTCATTGCCATACACAGTGTAAATAGCACTCGCGTCTGTTCCGAGCAAGTACAGTGTATTGGACTGAAGAGGAGCAACGGTTCTTGTCAGTATCCTAAGCAGAGTTGAACTAGATATGGCCCCTGTGTGTAGGAAGCACAGTTCTTTTGTTCTGAACAAGCTCACTGTTCTGGCTCTATAGGAAACACAGTAGAGTAGAAGAGTGCTCTTTTCTCAAAAGCAGAGTGTGTTTCATGTAAGGCGAGCTAGCGTTTGTTTCCCAGTCCTAAATGTAGTTGAATCACATGCAGTTTCTGGTCCTACGAGGAAGAATTGTTATCTGGTAAGAAGACTCACTATTGTGCTCCCATTGCCATACACAGTGCAAATAGCACTCGCGTCTGTTCCCAGCAAGTACAGTGTATTGGACTGAAGAGGAGCTACTGCTCTTGTCAGTTTCCTAAGGGGAGTTGAACTAGATATGGCCCGTGTGTGTAGAAAGCACAGTTCTTTTGTTCTGAGCAAGCTCACTGTTTGCACCCCATAGGAAACACAGTAGAGTTGAAGAGTGCTCTTTTCTCAAAAGCAGAGTGTGTTTCTTGTAAGGCAAGATAGCGTTTCTTTTCCAGTCCTAAATTGAGTTGAATCACATGGAGTTTTTGGTCCTTCGAGCAAGAGTTGTTTTCTGGTAAGGAAAGTCACTATTGTGCTCCCATTGCCATACACAGTGCAAATAGCACTCTTGTTTGTTCCTAGCAAGTGCACTTTTTGGACTGAATAGGAGCTATTGTTCTTGTCAGTTTCCTAAGCAGAGTTGAACTAGATATGGCCCCTGTGTGCTGGAAGCAGAGTTCTTTTGTTCTGAGCAAGCTAACTGTTCTTCTGGCACTACAGGAAACACAGTAGAGTAGAAGAGTGCTCTTTTCTCAAAAGCAGAGTGTGTTTCTTGTAAGGAGAGCTAGCGTTTGTTTCCCAGTCCTAAATGGAGTTGAATCACATGCAGTTTTTGGTCCGACGAGCAAGAGTTGTTTTCTTCTAAGGAAAGTCAATATTGTGCTCTCATTGCGATACACAGTGAAAATAGCACTCGCGTCTGTTCCCATCAAGTACAGTGTATTGGACTGAAGAGGAGCTACTGCTCTTGAAAGTTGCCTAAGCAGAGTAGAACTACATATGGCCCGTGTGTGTAGGATGCACAGTTCTTTTGTTCTGAGACAGCTCACTGTTTGGACCCCATAGGAAACACAGTAGAGTAGAAGAGTGCTCTTTTCTCAAAAGCAGAGTGTTTTTCATGTAAGGCAAGCTAGCGTTTGTTTCCCAGTCCTAAATGGAGTTGAATCACATGCAGTTTTTGGTCCTATGAGCAAGAGTTGTTTTCTGGTAAGGAAAGTCACTATTGCGCTCCCATTGCCATACACAGTGCAAATAGCACTCACATCTGTTCCTAGCAAGTACAGTTTTTGTACTGAAGAGGAGCTACTGATCTTGTCAGTTTCCTAAACAGAGTTGAACTAGATATGGCCCCTGTGTGTTGGAAGCACAGTTCTTTTGTTCTGGTCAAGCTCACTGTTCGGAACCCATAGGAAACACAGTAGAATAGAAGAGTACTCTTTTCTCAAAAGCAGAATGTGTTTCTTGTAAGGCGAGCTAGCGTTTGTTTCCCAGTCCTAAATGGAGTTGAATCTCATGCAGTTTTTGGTCCTACGAGCAAGAGTTGTTTTCTGGTAAGGAAAGTCACTATTGCGCTCCCATTGCAATACACAGTGCAAATAGCACTCGCGTCTGTTCCCAGCAAGTACAGTGTATTGGACTGAAGAGGAGCTACTGTACATGTCAGTATCCTAAGCAGAGTTGAACTAGATATGACCTGTGTATGTAGGAAGCACAGTTCTTTTTTCTGAGCAATCACACTGTTCTGGCCCTATAGAAACACAGTAGAGTAGAAGAGTTCTCTTTTCTCAAAAGCAGAGTGTGTTTCTTGTAAGGTGAGCTACCGTTTGTTTTCCAGTCCTAAATGGAGTTGAATCATATGCAGTTTTTGGTCCGACGAGCAAGAGTTGTTTTCTGGTAAGGAAAGTCAATATTGCGCTCTCATTGCGATACACAGTGCAAATAGCACTCGCGTCTGTTCTCAGCAAGTACAGTGTATTGGACTGAAGAGGAGCTACTGCTCTTGTCAGTTTCCTAAGCAGAGTTGAACTAGATATGGCCCGTGTGTGTAGGAAGCACAGTTCTTTTTTCTGAGCAAGCTCACTCTTTGGACCCCATAGGAAACACAGTAGAGTAGAAGATTACTCTTTTCTCAAAAGGAGAGTTTGTTTCTTGTAAGGCGAGCTAGCGTTTGTTTTCCAGTCCTAAATTGAGTTGAATCACATGCAGTTTTTGGTCCTATGCGGATGAGTTGTTTTCTGGTAAGGAAAGTCACTATTGTGCTCCCTTTGCCATACATAGTGCAAATAACACTCTCGTCAGTTCCTAGCAAGTACACTTTTTGGACTGAAGAGGAGCTATTGTTCTTGTCAGTTTCCTAAGCAGAGTTGAACTAGATATGACCCCTGTGTGTTGGAAGCAGAGTTCTTTTGTTCTGAGCAAGCTAACTGTTCTTCTGGCACTATAGGAAACACAGTAGAGTAGAAGAGTGATCTTTTCTCAAAAGCAGAGTGTGTTTCTTGTAAGGAGACCTAGCGTTTGTTTCCCAGTCCTAAATGGAGTTGAATCACATGCAGGTTTTGGTCCGACGAGCAAGAGTTGTTTTCTGGTAAGGAAAGTCAATATTGTGCTCTCATTGCGATACACAGTGCACATAGCACTCGCTTCTGTTCCCAGCAAGTACAGTGTATTGGACTGAAGAGGATCTACTGTTCTTGTCAGTTTCCTAAGCAGAGTTGAACTAGATATGGCCCCTGTGTGTAGGAAGCACAGTTCTTTTGTTCTGAGCAATCTCACTGTTCAGGCCCTATAGAAAACAAAGTAGAGCAGAAGAGTGCTCTTTTCTCAAAAGCAGAGTGTGTTTCATGTAAGGAGAGCTAGCATTTGTTTCCCAGTCCTAAATGGAGTTGAATCCCATGCAGTTTCTGGTCCTATGAGGAAGAATTGTTTTCTGGTAAGAAGAGTCACTACTGTGCTCCCATTGCGATACACAGTGCACATAGCACTCGCTTCTGTTCCCAGCAAGTACAGTGTATTGGACTGAAGAGGATCTACTGTTCTTGTCAGTTTCCTAAGCAGAGTTGAACTAGATATGGCCCCTGTGTGTAGGAAGCACCGTTCTTTTGTTCTCAGCAAGCTCACTGTTCTGGCACTATAGGAAACAAAGTTGAGTAGAAGAGTGCTCTTTTCTCAAAACCAGAGTGTGTCTCTTGTAAGGCAAGCTAGCGTTTGTTTCCCAGTCCTAAATGGAGTTGAATCACATGCAGTTTCTGGTCCTACAAGCAAGAGTTGTTTTCTGGTAAGAAGAGTCACTATTGTGCTCCTATTGCCAAACAAATTGCAAATAGCACTCGCATCTGTTCCCAGCAGTATAGTGTATTTGACTGAAGAGGAGCTACTGTTCTTGTCAGTTTCCTAAGCAGAGTTGAACTAGATATGGCCCGTGTGTGTAGGAAGCACAGTTCTTTTGTTCTGAACAAGCTCACTGTTTGGACCCCATAGGAAACACATTAGAGTAGAAGAGTGCTCTTTTCTCAAAAGGAGAGTGTGTTTCTTGTAAGGCGAGCTAGCGTTTGTTTTCCAGTCCTAAATTGAGTTGAATCACATGAAGTTTTTGGTCCTACGAGGATGAGTTGTTTTCTGGTAAGGAAAGTCACGATTGCGCTCCCATTGCCATACACAGTGCAAATATCACTCTCGTCTGTTCCTAGCAAGTACAGTTTTTGGACTTAAGAGGACCTACTGTACTTGTCAGTTTCCTAAGCAGAGTTGATCTAGATATGGCCCGTGTGTGTAGGAAGCACAGTTCTTTTGTTCTGAGTAAGCTCACTGTTTGCACCCCTTAGGAAACACAGTAGAGTAGAAGAGTGCTCTTTTCTCAAAAGGAGAGTATGTTTCTTGTAAAGCGAGCTAGCGTTTGTTTCCCAGTCCTAAATGGAGTTGAATCACATGCAGTTTCTGGTCCTATGAGGAAGAATTGTTTTCTGGTAAGAAGAGTCACTATTGTGCATCCATTGTGATACACAGTGCAAATAGCACTCTCGTCTGTTCCTAGCAAGTACAGTTTTTGGACTGAAAAGGAGCTACTGTACGTGTCAGTATCATAAGCAGAGTTGAACTAGATATGACCTGTGTATGTAGGAAACACAGTTCTTTTGTTCTGAGCAAGCTCACTGTTCTGGCCCTATAGGAAACACAGTAGAGTAGAAGAGTGCTCTTTTCTCAAAAGCAGAGTGTGTTTCTTGTAAGGCGAGCTATCGTTTGTTTCCCAGTCCTAAATGGAGTTGAATCACATGCAGTTTTTGGTCCTATGAGCAAGAGTTGTTTTCTGGTAAGGAAAGTCAATATTGTGCTCTCATTGCCATACACAGTGCAAATAACACTCGCATCTCTTCCCAGCAAGAACAGTGTATTGGACAGAAGAGCAGCTACTGTTCTTGTCAGTTTCCTAAGCAGAGTTGATCTAGATATGGCCCCTGTGTGTAGGAAGCACAGTTTTTTTGTTCTGAGCAAGCTCACTGTTCTGGCACTATAGTAAACACAGTAGAGTAGAAGAGTGCTCTTTTCTCAAAAGCAGAGTGTGTTTCATATAAGGCGGGCTAGCATTTGTTTCCCAGTTCTAAATGGAGTTGAATCCCATGCAGTATCTCGTCCTATGAGGAAGAATTGTTTTCTGGTAAGAAGAGTCACTATTGTGCTCCCATTGCCATACACAGAGCAAATAGGACTCACGTCTGTTCCCAGCAAGTACAGTGTATTGGACTGAAGAGGAGCTACTCTTCTTTTAAATTTCCTAAGCAGAGTTGAACTAGATATGGCCCGTTTGTGTAGGAAGCACAGTTCTTTGGTTCTGAGCAAGCTCACTGTTTGCACCCCATAGGAAACACAGTAGAGTAGAAGAGTGCTCTTTTCTCAAAAGCAGAGTGTGTTTCTTGTAAGGCGAGCTAGCGTTTGTTTTCCAGTCCTAAATTGAGTTGAATCCCATGCAGTTTTTGGTCCTATGAGCAAGAGTTGTTTTCTGGTAAGAAGAGTCACTATTGCGCTCCCATTGCCATACACAGTGCAAATAGCACTCATGTCTGTTCTGAGCAAGTACAGTGTATTGGACTGTAGAGGAGCTACTGTTCTTGTCATTTTCCTAAGCAGAGTTGAACTAGATATGGCCCCTGTTGTAGGAAGCACAGATCTTTTGTTCTGAGCAAGCTCACTGTTCTGGCCCTATAGGAAACACAGTAGAGTAGAAGAGTGCTCTTTTCTCCAAAGCACAGTGTGTTTCTTGTAAAACGAGCTACTGTGTGTTTGCCAGTCCTAAATGGAGTTGAGTCACATGCAGTTTCTGGTCCTACGAGCAAGAGATGTTTTCTGCTAAGAAGAGTCACTATTGCGCTCACATTGCCATACACAGTACAAATAGCACTCGCGTCTGTTCCCAGCTAGTACAGTGTATTGGACTGAAGAAGAGCTACTGTTTTTGTCAGTTCGCTAAGCAGAGTTGAACTAGATATGGCCCGTGTGTGAAGGATGCATAGTTATTTTGTTCTGAGCAAGCTCACTGTTCTGGCCCTATAGGAAACACAGTAGAGTAGAAGAGTGCTATTTCTCAAAAGCAGAGTGTGTTTCTTGTAAGGTGAGCTGGTGTTTGTTTCCCAGTCAGAAATGGTGTGGAATCTCATGCAGTTTCTGGTCCGACGAGCAAGAGTTGTTTTCTGGTAAGAAGAGTCACTATTGAGCTCGCATTGCGATACACAGTGCAAATAGCACTCACGTCTGTTCCGAGCAAGTACAGTGCGTTGGACTGAAGAGGAGCTACTGTTCTTGTCAGTTTCCTAAGCAGAGTTGAACTAGATATTGCCCGTGTGTGTAGGAAGCACAGTTCTTTTGTTCTGAGCAAGCTCAGTGTTCTGGCCCGATAGGAAACACAGTCGAGTAGAAGAGTGCTCTTTTCTCAAAAGCAGAGTTTGTTTTTTGTAAGGCGAGCTGGTGTTTGTTTCCAGACCTAAATGGAGTTGAATCACATGCAGTATCTGGTCCTACAAGCAAGAGTTGTTTTCTGGTAAGAAGAGTCACTATTGCGCTCCCATTGTCATAAGAGGGCAAATAGCACTGGCGTCGGTTCCCAGTTTGTACAGTGTATTGGACTGAAGAGGATCTACTGTTCTTGTCAGTTTCCTAAGCAGAATTCAACTAGATATGGCCGTGTGTGTAGGAAGCACAGTTCTTTTGTTCTGAACAAGGTCACTGTTCTGGCCCTACAGGAAACACAGTAGAGAAGAAGAGTGCTCTTTTCTCAAAAGCAGAGTGTGTTTCTTGTAAGGCAAGCTAGTGTTTGTTCGCCAGACCTAAATGGAGTTCAATCACATGCAGTTTCTATTCCTACCAGCAAGAGTTGTTTTCTGGTAAGAAGAGTCACTATTGCGTTCCCATTGACATACATAGTGCAAATAGCACTCACGTCTGTTCCCAGCAAGTACAGTGTATTGGACTGAAGAGGAGCTACTGTTCTTGTCAGTTTCGTAAGCAGAGTTGAACTAGATATGGCCCGTGTGTGTAGGAAGCACAATTCTTTTGTTCTGAGCAAGCTCACTGTTCTGGCCCTATAGGAAACACAGTAGAGTAGAAGAGTGCTCTTTTCTCAAAAGCAGAGTATATTTCTTGTAAGGCGAGCTGGTGTTTGTTTCCCAGTTAGAAATGGAGTGGAATCCCATGCAGTTTCTGGTCCTACCAGCAAGAGTTGTTTTCTGGTAAGGAAAGTCACTATTGCGCTCCCATTGCCATACACAGTGCAAAAGCACTCCTGTCTGTGCCCAGCAAGTACAGTGTATTGGACTGAAGACGAGCTACTGTTCTTGTCAGTATCCTAAGCAGAGTTGAACTAGATATGGCCCGTGTGTGTAGGAAGCACAATTCTTTTGTTCTGTGCAAGCTCACTGTTCGGACCCCATAGGAAACACAGTAGAGTAGAAGAGAGCTATTTTCTCAAAAGCAGTGTGTGTTTCTTGGAAGGCGAGCTAGCGTTTGTTTCCCAGTCCTAAATGGAGTTGAATCATATGCAATTTCTGGTCCTATGAGCAAGAGTTGTTTTTTGGTAAGAAGAGTCACGACTGCGCTCCCATTGTCATACACAGTGCAAATTGCCCTCGCGTCTGTTCCCAGCATGTACAGTGTATTGGACTGAAGTGGATCTACTGTTCTTGTCAGTTTCCTAAGCAGAATTGAACTAGATATGGCCCGTGTGTGTAGGAAGCACAGTTCTTTTGTTCTGGGCAAGCTCACTGTTCTGGCCCTATAGGAAACACAGTAGAGTAGAAGAGTGCTCTTTTCTCCAAAGCAGAGTGTGTTTCTTATAAAACGAGCTTGTGTGTGTTTCCCAGTCCTAAATGAAGTTGAGTCACATGCAGTTTCTGGTCCTACAAGCAAGAGATGTTTTCTTGTAAGAAGAGTCACTATTGCGCTCCCATTGCCATACACAGTAAAAATAGCACTCGTGTCTCTTCCCAGCAAGTACAGTGTATTGGACTGAAGAAGAGCTACTGTTCTTGTCAGTTCGCTAAGCAGAGTTGAACTAGATATGGCCCGTGTGTGTAGGAAGCACAGTTCTTTTGTTCTGAGCAAGCTCACTGTTCTGGCCCTATAGGAAACACAGTAGAGTAGAAGAGTGCTTTTTTCTCAAAAGCAGAGTGTGTTTTTTGTAAGGCGAGCTGGTGTTTGTTTCCCAGTCAGAAATGGAGTGGAATCCCATGCCTTTTCTGGTCCTACCAGCAAGAGTTGTTTTCTGGTAAGGAAAGTCTCTGTTGCGCTCCCTTTGCCATACACATTGCAAAAGCCCTCGCGTCTGTTAGCAGCAAGTACCCTGTATTGGACTGAAGAGGAGCTACTGTTCTTGTCAGTTCGCTAAGCAGAGTTGAACTAGATATGACCTGTGTATGTAGGAAACACAGTTCTTTTGTTCTGAGCAAGCTCACTGTTCTGGCCCTATAGGAAACACAGTAGAGTAGAAGAGTGCTCTTTTCTCAAAAGCAGAGTGTGTTTCTTGTAAGGCGAGCTATCATTTGTTTCCCAGTCCTAAATGGAGTTGAATCACATGCAGTTTTTGGTCCTATGAGCAAGAGTTGTTTTCTGGTAAGGAAAGTCAATATTGTGCTCTCATTGCCATACACAGTGCAAATAACACTCGCATCTCTTCCCAGCAAGAACAGTGTATTGGACAGAAGAGCAGCTACTGTTCTTGTCAGTTTCCTAAGCAGAGTTGATCTAGATATGGCCCCTGTGTGTAGGAAGCACAGTTTTTTTGTTCTGAGCAAGCTCACTGTTCTGGCCCTATAGTAAACACAGTAGAGTAGAAGAGTTCTCTTTTCTCAAAAGCAGAGTGTGTTTCATGTAAGGCGGGCTAGCATTTGTTTCCCAGTTCTAAATGGAGTTGAATCCCATGCAGTATCTCGTCCTATGAGGAAGAATTGTTTTCTGGTAAGAAGAGTCACTATTGTGCTCCCATTGCCATACACAGAGCAAATAGGACTCACGTCTGTTCCCAGCAAGTACAGTGTATTGGACTGAAGAGGAGCTACTCTTCTTTTAAATTTCCTAAGCAGAGTTGAACTAGATATGGCCCGTTTGTGTAGGAAGCACAGTTCTTTGGTTCTGAGCAAGCTCACTGTTTGCACCCCATAGGAAACACAGTAGAGTAGAAGAGTGCTCTTTTCTCAAAAGCAGAGTGTGTTTCTTGTAAGGCGAGCTAGCGTTTGTTTTCCAGTCCTAAATTGAGTTGAATCCCATGCAGTTTTTGGTCCTATGAGCAAGAGTTGTTTTCTGGTAAGGAAAGTCACTATTGCGCTCCCATTGCCATACACAGTGCAAATAGCACTCGCGTCTGTTCCCAGCAAGTACAGTGTATTGGACTGAAGAGGAGCTGCTGTACTTGTCAGTATCCTAAGCATAGTTGAACTAGATATGACCTGTGTATGTAGGAAGCACCGTTCTTTTGTTCTGAGCAAGCTCACTGTTCTGGCCCTATAGAAACACAGTAGAGTAGAAGAGTGCTCTTTTCTCAAAAGCAGAGTGTGTTTCTTGTAAGGTGAGATACCGTTTGTTTTGCAGTCCTAAATGGAGTTGAATCACATGCAGTTTTTGGTCCTACGAGCAAGAGTTGTTTTCTGGTAAGGAAAGTCCATATTGCGCTCTCATTGCGATACACAGTGCAAATAGCACTCGCGTCTGTTCCCAGCAAGTACAGTGTATTGCACTGAAGAGGAGCTACTGTTGTTGTCAGTTTCCTAAGCAGAGTTGAACTAGATATGGCCCCTGTGTGTAGGAAGCCAGTTCTTTTGTTCTGAGCAAGCTCACTGTTCTGGCCCTATAGGTAACACAGTAGAGTAGAAGAGTGCTCTTTTTTCAAAAGCAGAGTGTGTTTCATGTAAGGCGAGCTAGCATTTGTTTCCTAGTCCTAAATGGAGTTGAATCACATGCAGTTTCTGGTCCTATGAGGAAAAATTGTTTTCGGGTAAGGAAAGTCAATACTGCGCTCTCATTGCCATACACAGTGTAAATAGCACTCGCGTCTGTTCCGAGCAAGTACAGTGTATTGGACTGAAGAGGAGCAACGGTTCTTGTCAGTATCCTAAGCAGAGTTGAACTAGATATGGCCCCTGTGTGTAGGAAGCACAGTTCTTTTGTTCTGAACAAGCTCACTGTTCTGGCTCTATAGGAAACACAGTAGAGTAGAAGAGTGCTCTTTTCTCAAAAGCAGAGTGTGTTTCATGTAAGGCGAGCTAGCGTTTGTTTCCCAGTCCTAAATGTAGTTGAATCACATGCAGTTTCTGGTCCTACGAGGAAGAATTGTTATCTGGTAAGAAGACTCACTATTGTGCTCCCATTGCCATACACAGTGCAAATAGCACTCGCGTCTGTTCCCAGCAAGTACAGTGTATTGGACTGAAGAGGAGCTACTGCTCTTGTCAGTTTCCTAAGGGGAGTTGAACTAGATATGGCCCGTGTGTGTAGAAAGCACAGTTCTTTTGTTCTGAGCAAGCTCACTGTTTGCACCCCATAGGAAACACAGTAGAGTTGAAGAGTGCTCTTTTCTCAAAAGCAGAGTGTGTTTCTTGTAAGGCAAGATAGCGTTTCTTTTCCAGTCCTAAATTGAGTTGAATCACATGGAGTTTTTGGTCCTTCGAGCAAGAGTTGTTTTCTGGTAAGGAAAGTCACTATTGTGCTCCCATTGCCATACACAGTGCAAATAGCACTCTTGTTTGTTCCTAGCAAGTGCACTTTTTGGACTGAATAGGAGCTATTGTTCTTGTCAGTTTCCTAAGCAGAGTTGAACTAGATATGGCCCCTGTGTGCTGGAAGCAGAGTTCTTTTGTTCTGAGCAAGCTAACTGTTCTTCTGGCACTACAGGAAACACAGTAGAGTAGAAGAGTGCTCTTTTCTCAAAAGTAGAGTGTGTTTCTTGTAAGGAGAGCTAGCGTTTGTTTCCCAGTCCTAAATGGAGTTGAATCACATGCAGTTTTTGGTCCGACGAGCAAGAGTTGTTTTCTTCTAAGGAAAGTCAATATTGTGCTCTCATTGCGATACACAGTGAAAATAGCACTCGCGTCTGTTCCCATCAAGTACAGTGTATTGGACTGAAGAGGAGCTACTGCTCTTGAAAGTTGCCTAAGCAGAGCAGAACTACATATGGCCCGTGTGTGTAGGATGCACAGTTCTTTTGTTCTGAGACAGCTCACTGTTTGGACCCCATAGGAAACACAGTAGAGTAGAAGAGTGCTCTTTTCTCAAAAGCAGAGTGTTTTTCATGTAAGGCAAGCTAGCGTTTGTTTCCCAGTCCTAAATGGAGTTGAATCACATGCAGTTTTTGGTCCTATGAGCAAGAGTTGTTTTCTGGTAAGGAAAGTCACTATTGCGCTCCCATTGCCATACACAGTGCAAATAGCACTCACATCTGTTCCTAGCAAGTACAGTTTTTGTACTGAAGAGGAGCTACTGATCTTGTCAGTTTCCTAAACAGAGTTGAACTAGATATGGCCCCTGTGTGTTGGAAGCACAGTTCTTTTGTTCTGGTCAAGCTCACTGTTCGGAACCCATAGGAAACACAGTAGAATAGAAGAGTACTCTTTTCTCAAAAGCAGAATGTGTTTCTTGTAAGGCGAGCTAGCGTTTGTTTCCCAGTCCTAAATGGAGTTGAATCTCATGCAGTTTTTGGTCCTACGAGCAAGAGTTGTTTTCTGGTAAGGAAAGTCACTATTGCGCTCCCATTGCAATACACAGTGCAAATAGCACTCGCGTCTGTTCCCAGCAAGTACAGTGTATTGGACTGAAGAGGAGCTACTGTACATGTCAGTATCCTAAGCAGAGTTGAACTAGATATGACCTGTGTATGTAGGAAGCACAGTTCTTTTTTCTGAGCAATCACACTGTTCTGGCCCTATAGAAACACAGTAGAGTAGAAGAGTTCTCTTTTCTCAAAAGCAGAGTGTGTTTCTTGTAAGGTGAGCTACCGTTTGTTTTCCAGTCCTAAATGGAGTTGAATCACATGCAGTTTTTGGTCCGACGAGCAAGAGTTGTTTTCTGGTAAGGAAAGTCAATATTGCGCTCTCATTGCGATACACAGTGCAAATAGCACTCGCGTCTGTTCTCAGCAAGTACAGTGTATTGGACTGAAGAGGAGCTACTGCTCTTGTCAGTTTCCTAAGCAGAGTTGAACTAGATATGGCCCGTGTGTGTAGGAAGCACAGTTCTTTTTTCTGAGCAAGCTCACTCTTTGGACCCCATAGGAAACACAGTAGAGTAGAAGATTACTCTTTTCTCAAAAGGAGAGTTTGTTTCTTGTAAGGCGAGCTAGCGTTTGTTTTCCAGTCCTAAATTGAGTTGAATCACATGCAGTTTGTGGTCCTATGCGGATGAGTTGTTTTCTGGTAAGGAAAGTCACTATTGTGCTCCCTTTGCCATACATAGTGCAAATAACACTCTCGTCAGTTCCTAGCAAGTACACTTTTTGGACTGAAGAGGAGCTATTGTTCTTGTCAGTTTCCTAAGCAGAGTTGAACTAGATATGGCCCCTGTGTGTTGGAAGCAGAGTTCTTTTGTTCTGAGCAAGCTAACTGTTCTTCTGGCACTATAGGAAACACAGTAGAGTAGAAGAGTGATCTTTTCTCAAAAGCAGAGTGTGTTTCTTGTAAGGAGACCTAGCGTTTGTTTCCTAGTCCTAAATGGAGTTGAATCACATGCAGGTTTTGGTCCGACGAGCAAGAGTTGTTTTCTGGTAAGGAAAGTCAATATTGTGCTCTCATTGCGATACACAGTGCACATAGCACTCGCTTCTGTTCCCAGCAAGTACAGTGTATTGGACTGAAGAGGATCTACTGTTCTTGTCAGTTTCCTAAGCAGAGTTGAACTAGATATGGCCCCTGTGTGTAGGAAGCACAGTTCTTTTGTTCTGAGCAATCTCACTGTTCAGGCCCTATAGAAAACAATGTAGAGCAGAAGAGTGCTCTTTTCTCAAAAGCAGAGTGTGTTTCATGTAAGGAGAGCTAGCATTTGTTTCCCAGTCCTAAATGGAGTTGAATCCCATGCAGTTTCTGGTCCTATGAGGAAGAATTGTTTTCTGGTAAGAAGAGTCACTACTGTGCTCCCATTGCGATACACAGTGCACATAGCACTCGCTTCTGTTCCCAGCAAGTACAGTGTATTGGACTGAAGAGGATCTACTGTTCTTGTCAGTTTCCTAAGCAGAGTTGAACTAGATATGGCCCCTGTGTGTAGGAAGCACCGTTCTTTTGTTCTCAGCAAGCTCACTGTTCTGGCACTATAGGAAACAAAGTTGAGTAGAAGAGTGCTCTTTTCTCAAAACCAGAGTGTGTCTCTTGTAAGGCGAGCTAGCGTTTGTTTCCCAGTCCTAAATGGAGTTGAATCACATGCAGTTTCTGGTCCTACAAGCAAGAGTTGTTTTCTGGTAAGAAGAGTCACTATTGTGCTCCTATTGCCAAACAAATTGCAAATAGCACTCGCATCTGTTCCCAGCAGTATAGTGTATTTGACTGAAGAGGAGCTACTGTTCTTGTCAGTTTCCTAAGCAGAGTTGAACTAGATATGGCCCGTGTGTGTAGGAAGCACAGTTCTTTTGTTCTGAACAAGCTCACTGTTTGGACCCCATAGGAAATACATTAGAGTAGAAGAGTGCTCTTTTCTCAAAAGGAGAGTGTGTTTCTTGTAAGGCGAGCTAGCGTTTGTTTTCCAGTCCTAAATTGAGTTGAATCACATGAAGTTTTTGGTCCTACGAGGATGAGTTGTTTTCTGGTAAGGAAAGTCACGATTGCGCTCCCATTGCCATACACAGTGCAAATATCACTCTCGTCTGTTCCTAGCAATTACAGTTTTTGGACTTAAGAGGACCTACTGTACTTGTCAGTTTCCTAAGCAGAGTTGAACTAGATATGGCCCGTGTGTGTAGGAAGCACAGTTCTTTTGTTCTGAGCAAGCTCATTGTTCCGACCCCATAGGAAACACAGTAGAGTAGATGAGTGCTCTTTTCTCAAAAGCAGAGTGTGTATCTTGTAAGGCGAGCTAGCGTTTGTTTCCCAGTCCTAAATGGAGTTGAATCACATGCAGTTTCTGGTCCTATGAGCAAGAGTTGTTTGCTGGTAAGAAGAGTCACTATTTTGCTCCCATTGTCATACACAGGGCAAATAGCACTGTCGTCTGTTCCCAGAATGTACAGTGTATTGGACTCTAGAGGATCTACCTTTCTTGTCAGTTTCCTAAGCACAATTGAACTAGATATGGCCCGTGTGTGTAGGAATCACAGTTCTTTTGTTCTGAGCAAGCTCACTGTTCTGGCCCTATAGGAAACACAGTAGAGTAAATGAGTGCTCTTTTCTCATAAACAGAGTTTGTTTCATGTAAGGCGAGCTAGCGTTTGTTTCCCAGTCCTAAATGGAGTTGAATCCCATGCAGTTTCTGGTCCTATGAGGAAGAATTGTTTCCTGGTAAGAAAAGTCACTATTATGCTCCCATTGCGATACACAGTGCAAATAGCACTCCCGTCTGTTCCCAGCAAGTACAGTGTATTGGACTGAAGAGGAGCTACTGTTCTTGTCAGTTTCCTAAGCAGAGTTGAACTAGATATGGCCCGTGTGTGTAGGAAGCACAGTTCTTTTGTTCTGAGCAAGCTCACTGTTTGGACCCCATAGGAAACACAGTAGAGTAGAAGAGTGCACTTTTCTCAAAAGGAGAGTGTGTTTCTTGTAAGGCGAGCTATCGTTTGTTTTCCAGTCCTCAATTGAGTTGAATCACATGCAGTTTTTGGTCCTATGAGCAAGAGTTGTTTTCTGGTAAGGAAAGTCACTATTGCGCTCCCATTGCCATACACAGTGCAAATAGCACTCGCGTCTGTTCCCAGCAAGTACAGTGTATTGGACTGAAGAGGAGCTACTGTACATGTCTGTATCCTAAGCAGAGTTGAACTAGATATGACCAGCGTATGTAGGAAGCACAGTTCTTTTTTCTGAGCAATCACACTCTTCTGGCCCTATAGAAAGACCGTAGAGTAGAAGAGTGCTCTTTTCTCAAAAGCAGAGTGTGTTTCTTGTAAGGTGAGCTACCGTTTGTTTTCCAGTCCTAAATGGAGTTGAATCACATGCAGTTTTTGGTCCGACGAGCAAGAGTTGTTTTCTGGTAAGGAAAGTCAATATTGCGCTCTCATTGCGATACACAGTGCAAATAGCACTCGCGTCTGTTATCAGCAAGTACAGTGTATTGGACTGAAGAGGAGCTACTGCTCTTGTCAGTTTCCTAAGCAGAGTTGAACTAGATATGGCCCGTGTGTGTAGGAAGCACAGTTCTTTTTTCTGAGCAAGCTCACTCTTTGGACCCCATAGGAAACACAGTAGAGTAGAAGATTACTCTTTTCTCAAAAGGAGAGTGTGTTTCTTGTAAGGCGAGCTAGCGTTTGTTTTCCAGTCCTATTTGAGTTGAATCACATGCAGTTTTTGGTCCTATGCGGATGAGTTGTTTTCTGGTAAGGAAAGTCACTATTGTGCTCCCTTTGCCATACATACTGCAAATAACACTCTCGTCTGTTCCTAGCAAGTACACTTTTTGGACTGAAGAGGAGCTATTGTTCTTGTCAGTTTCCTAAGCAGAGTTGAACTAGATATGGCCCCTGTGTGTTGGAAGCAGAGTTCTTTTGTTCTGAGCAAGCTAACTGTTCTTCTGGCACTATAGGAAACACAGTAGAGTAGAAGAGTGATCTTTTCTCAAAAGCAGAGTGTGTTTTTTGTAAGGAGACCTAGCGTTTGTTTCCCAGTCCTAAATGGAGTTGAATCACATGCAGGTTTTGGTCCGACGAGCAAGAGTTGTTTTCTGGTAAGGAAAGTCAATATTGTGCTCTCATTGCGATACACAGTGCACATAGCACTCGCTTCTGTTCCCAGCAAGTACAGTGTATTGGACTGAAGAGGATCTACTGTTCTTGTCAGTTTCCTAAGCAGAGTTGAACTAGATATGGCCCCTGTGTGTAGGAAGCACAGTTCTTTTGTTCTGAGCAATCTCACTGTTCAGGCCCTATTGAAAACACAGTAGAGCAGAAGAGTGCTCTTTTCTCAAAAGCAGAGTGTGTCTCTTGTAAGGCGAGCTAGCGTTTGTTTCCCAGTCCTAAATGGAGTTGAATCCCATGCAGTTTCTGGTCCTATGAGGAAGAATTGTTTTCTGGTAAGAAGAGTCACTACTGTGCTCCCATTGCGATACACAGTGCAAATAGCACTCCCGTCTGTTCCCAGCAAGTACAGTGTATTGGACTGAAGAGGAGCTACTGTTCTTGTCAGTTTCCTAAGCAGAGTTGAACTAGATATGGCCCCTGTGTGTAGAAAGCACTGTTCTTTTGTTCTCAGCAAGCTCACTGTTCTGGCCCTATAGGAAACAAAGTTGAGTAGACGAGTGCTCTTTTCTCAAAACCAGAGTGTGTCTCTTGTAAGGCGAGCTAGCGTTTGTTTCCCAGTCCTAAATGGAGTTGAATCACATGCAGTTTTTGGTCCTACAAGCAAGAGTTGTTTTCTGGTAAGAAGAGTCACTATTGTGCTCCTATTGCCAAACAAATTGCAAATAGCACTCGCATCTGTTCCCAGCAGTATAGTGTATTTGACTGAAGAGGAGCTACTGTTCTTGTCATTTTCCTAAGCAGAGTTGAACTAGATATGGCCCGTGTGTGTAAGAAGCACAGTTCTTTTGTTCTGAGCAAGCTCATTGTTCCGACCCCATAGGAAACACAGTAGAGTAGATGAGTGCTCTTTTCTCAAAAGCAGAGTGTGTTTCTTGTAAGGCGAGCTAGCGTTTGTTTCCCAGTCCTAAATGGAGTTGAATCCCATGCAGTTTCTGGTCCTATGAGGAAGAATTGTTTTCTGGTAAGAAGAGTCACTACTGTGCTCCCATTGCGAAACACAGTGCAAATAGCACTCCCGTCTGTTCCCAGCAAGTACAGTGTATTGGACTGAAGAGGAGCTACTGTTCTTGTCAGTTTCCTAAGCAGAGTTGAACTAGATATGGCCCGTGTGTGTAGGAAGCACAGTTCTTTTGTTCTGAACAAGCTCACTGTTTGGACCCCATAGGAAACACAGTAGAGTAGAAGAGTGCTTTTTTCTCAAAAGGAGAGTGTGTTTCTTGTAAGGCGAGCTAGCGTTTGTTTCCCAGTCCTAAATGGAGTTGAATCACATGCAGTTTTTGGTCCGACGAGCAAGAGTTGTTTTCTTCTAAGGAAAGTCAATATTGTGCTCTCATTGCGATACACAGTGAAAATAGCACTCGCGTCTGTTCCCATCAAGTACAGTGTATTGGACTGAAGAGGAGCTACTGCTCTTGAAAGTTGCCTAAGCAGAGCAGAACTACATATGGCCCGTGTGTGTAGGATGCACAGTTCTTTTGTTCTGAGACAGCTCACTGTTTGGACCCCATAGGAAACACAGTAGAGTAGAAGAGTGCTCTTTTCTCAAAAGCAGAGTGTTTTTCATGTAAGGCAAGCTAGCGTTTGTTTCCCAGTCCTAAATGGAGTTGAATCACATGCAGTTTTTGGTCCTATGAGCAAGAGTTGTTTTCTGGTAAGGAAAGTCACTATTGCGCTCCCATTGCCATACACAGTGCAAATAGCACTCACATCTGTTCCTAGCAAGTACAGTTTTTGTACTGAAGAGGAGCTACTGATCTTGTCAGTTTCCTAAACAGAGTTGAACTAGATATGGCCCCTGTGTGTTGGAAGCACAGTTCTTTTGTTCTGGTCAAGCTCACTGTTCGGAACCCATAGGAAACACAGTAGAATAGAAGAGTACTCTTTTCTCAAAAGCAGAATGTGTTTCTTGTAAGGCGAGCTAGCGTTTGTTTCCCAGTCCTAAATGGAGTTGAATCTCATGCAGTTTTTGGTCCTACGAGCAAGAGTTGTTTTCTGGTAAGGAAAGTCACTATTGCGCTCCCATTGCAATACACAGTGCAAATAGCACTCGCGTCTGTTCCCAGCAAGTACAGTGTATTGGACTGAAGAGGAGCTACTGTACATGTCAGTATCCTAAGCAGAGTTGAACTAGATATGACCTGTGTATGTAGGAAGCACAGTTCTTTTTTCTGAGCAATCACACTGTTCTGGCCCTATAGAAACACAGTAGAGTAGAAGAGTTCTCTTTTCTCAAAAGCAGAGTGTGTTTCTTGTAAGGTGAGCTACCGTTTGTTTTCCAGTCCTAAATGGAGTTGAATCACATGCAGTTTTTGGTCCGACGAGCAAGAGTTGTTTTCTGGTAAGGAAAGTCAATATTGCGCTCTCATTGCGATACACAGTGCAAATAGCACTCGCGTCTGTTCTCAGCAAGTACAGTGTATTGGACTGAAGAGGAGCTACTGCTCTTGTCAGTTTCCTAAGCAGAGTTGAACTAGATATGGCCCGTGTGTGTAGGAAGCACAGTTCTTTTTTCTGAGCAAGCTCACTCTTTGGACCCCATAGGAAACACAGTAGAGTAGAAGATTACTCTTTTCTCAAAAGGAGAGTTTGTTTCTTGTAAGGCGAGCTAGCGTTTGTTTTCCAGTCCTAAATTGAGTTGAATCACATGCAGTTTGTGGTCCTATGCGGATGAGTTGTTTTCTGGTAAGGAAAGTCACTATTGTGCTCCCTTTGCCATACATAGTGCAAATAACACTCTCGTCAGTTCCTAGCAAGTACACTTTTTGGACTGAAGAGGAGCTATTGTTCTTGTCAGTTTCCTAAGCAGAGTTGAACTAGATATGGCCCCTGTGTGTTGGAAGCAGAGTTCTTTTGTTCTGAGCAAGCTAACTGTTCTTCTGGCACTATAGGAAACACAGTAGAGTAGAAGAGTGATCTTTTCTCAAAAGCAGAGTGTGTTTCTTGTAAGGAGACCTAGCGTTTGTTTCCTAGTCCTAAATGGAGTTGAATCACATGCAGGTTTTGGTCCGACGAGCAAGAGTTGTTTTCTGGTAAGGAAAGTCAATATTGTGCTCTCATTGCGATACACAGTGCACATAGCACTCGCTTCTGTTCCCAGCAAGTACAGTGTATTGGACTGAAGAGGATCTACTGTTCTTGTCAGTTTCCTAAGCAGAGTTGAACTAGATATGGCCCCTGTGTGTAGGAAGCACAGTTCTTTTGTTCTGAGCAATCTCACTGTTCAGGCCCTATAGAAAACAATGTAGAGCAGAAGAGTGCTCTTTTCTCAAAAGCAGAGTGTGTTTCATGTAAGGAGAGCTAGCATTTGTTTCCCAGTCCTAAATGGAGTTGAATCCCATGCAGTTTCTGGTCCTATGAGGAAGAATTGTTTTCTGGTAAGAAGAGTCACTACTGTGCTCCCATTGCGATACACAGTGCACATAGCACTCGCTTCTGTTCCCAGCAAGTACAGTGTATTGGACTGAAGAGGATCTACTGTTCTTGTCAGTTTCCTAAGCAGAGTTGAACTAGATATGGCCCCTGTGTGTAGGAAGCACCGTTCTTTTGTTCTCAGCAAGCTCACTGTTCTGGCACTATAGGAAACAAAGTTGAGTAGAAGAGTGCTCTTTTCTCAAAACCAGAGTGTGTCTCTTGTAAGGCGAGCTAGCGTTTGTTTCCCAGTCCTAAATGGAGTTGAATCACATGCAGTTTCTGGTCCTACAAGCAAGAGTTGTTTTCTGGTAAGAAGAGTCACTATTGTGCTCCTATTGCCAAACAAATTGCAAATAGCACTCGCATCTGTTCCCAGCAGTATAGTGTATTTGACTGAAGAGGAGCTACTGTTCTTGTCAGTTTCCTAAGCAGAGTTGAACTAGATATGGCCCGTGTGTGTAGGAAGCACAGTTCTTTTGTTCTGAACAAGCTCACTGTTTGGACCCCATAGGAAATACATTAGAGTAGAAGAGTGCTCTTTTCTCAAAAGGAGAGTGTGTTTCTTGTAAGGCGAGCTAGCGTTTGTTTTCCAGTCCTAAATTGAGTTGAATCACATGAAGTTTTTGGTCCTACGAGGATGAGTTGTTTTCTGGTAAGGAAAGTCACGATTGCGCTCCCATTGCCATACACAGTGCAAATATCACTCTCGTCTGTTCCTAGCAATTACAGTTTTTGGACTTAAGAGGACCTACTGTACTTGTCAGTTTCCTAAGCAGAGTTGAACTAGATATGGCCCGTGTGTGTAGGAAGCACAGTTCTTTTGTTCTGAGCAAGCTCATTGTTCCGACCCCATAGGAAACACAGTAGAGTAGATGAGTGCTCTTTTCTCAAAAGCAGAGTGTGTATCTTGTAAGGCGAGCTAGCGTTTGTTTCCCAGTCCTAAATGGAGTTGAATCACATGCAGTTTCTGGTCCTATGAGCAAGAGTTGTTTGCTGGTAAGAAGAGTCACTATTTTGCTCCCATTGTCATACACAGGGCAAATAGCACTGTCGTCTGTTCCCAGAATGTACAGTGTATTGGACTCTAGAGGATCTACCTTTCTTGTCAGTTTCCTAAGCACAATTGAACTAGATATGGCCCGTGTGTGTAGGAATCACAGTTCTTTTGTTCTGAGCAAGCTCACTGTTCTGGCCCTATAGGAAACACAGTAGAGTAAATGAGTGCTCTTTTCTCATAAACAGAGTTTGTTTCATGTAAGGCGAGCTAGCGTTTGTTTCCCAGTCCTAAATGGAGTTGAATCCCATGCAGTTTCTGGTCCTATGAGGAAGAATTGTTTCCTGGTAAGAAAAGTCACTATTATGCTCCCATTGCGATACACAGTGCAAATAGCACTCCCGTCTGTTCCCAGCAAGTACAGTGTATTGGACTGAAGAGGAGCTACTGTTCTTGTCAGTTTCCTAAGCAGAGTTGAACTAGATATGGCCCGTGTGTGTAGGAAGCACAGTTCTTTTGTTCTGAGCAAGCTCACTGTTTGGACCCCATAGAAACACAGTAGAGTAGAAGAGTGCACTTTTCTCAAAAGGAGAGTGTGTTTCTTGTAAGGCGAGCTATCGTTTGTTTTCCAGTCCTCAATTGAGTTGAATCACATGCAGTTTTTGGTCCTATGAGCAAGAGTTGTTTTCTGGTAAGGAAAGTCACTATTGCGCTCCCATTGCCATACACAGTGCAAATAGCACTCGCGTCTGTTCCCAGCAAGTACAGTGTATTGGACTGAAGAGGAGCTACTGTACATGTCTGTATCCTAAGCAGAGTTGAACTAGATATGACCAGCGTATGTAGGAAGCACAGTTCTTTTTTCTGAGCAATCACACTCTTCTGGCCCTATAGAAAGACCGTAGAGTAGAAGAGTGCTCTTTTCTCAAAAGCAGAGTGTGTTTCTTGTAAGGTGAGCTACCGTTTGTTTTCCAGTCCTAAATGGAGTTGAATCACATGCAGTTTTTGGTCCGACGAGCAAGAGTTGTTTTCTGGTAAGGAAAGTCAATATTGCGCTCTCATTGCGATACACAGTGCAAATAGCACTCGCGTCTGTTATCAGCAAGTACAGTGTATTGGACTGAAGAGGAGCTACTGCTCTTGTCAGTTTCCTAAGCAGAGTTGAACTAGATATGGCCCCGTGTGTGTAGGGAAGCACAGTTCTTTTTTCTGAGCAAGCTCACTCTTTGGACCCCATAGGAAACACAGTAGAGTAGAAGATTACTCTTTTCTCAAAGGAGAGTGTGTGTTTCTTGTAAGGCGAGCTAGCGTTTGTTTTCCAGTCCTAATTTTCGAGTTGAATCACATGCAGTTTTTTGGTCCTATGCGGATGAGTTGTTTTCTGGTAAGGAAAGTCACTATTGTGCTCCCTTTGCCATACAGTACTGCAAATAACACTCTCGTCTGTTCCTAGCAAGTACACTTTTTGGACTGAAGAGGAGCTTATTGTTCTTGTCAGTTTCCTAAGCAGAGTTGAA